>NC_135872.1:17689537-17989537 GCF_031162955.1 Sander vitreus
GCTTTTACAAAATGTCACGCAGTAATCCATGCAGTATAAGACATTTCAGTCTGGATCAAAATGGTGGACAGACAGATTGACTTGGACTAGGATCCATTCATGGCTAGAAATTATGATGCTAAATTTCATATTGTTGATATCTGTCTGTCTGTCTGTCTGTCTGTCTTTGAGCTGGAGAAGTATTTTATTTAGCTTTTCAGATGAATGCTAAATGCCATTGCACAGCCAGCCAAATTAGTAAGCCTATAAAAAGGTTATTTTTGCCTCCAGCATTGTACAAAGCAAGTTCATATGTTAGCTGTACATTACCCAGCATGTTACACAACTTGTGAGGCTTTTTCATATTTCCAATGGAGAGGTGGGACCAATCATAACAAGTGCTGAGAGAAATGGTGTGCATATGGTTTATCTCAGGTTGCTGTCGTGCACAGGGCGGAACAAGTTAAGCAATCCCTACAGTATGTTCCTGTCTCTGTGTGTTTGTAGTGCATTAAAACATTGGCTCCAGCTGTTTACAGGCAGAGAGAGAGGTTCATAGTGGATTTATATAGCCTTGACACAGATCGGATGGCAAAAGAGGGAGTCTCGCTGTTGAAATGAGGCACAGAGGCAGTCCTCGCTGCTATTACTTCTTTCAATATAGAAATGTGATGCTCCAATTTCATATATTGGATGATTAGTATGATAGAACATCACTGTTTCAAGTCTAACATCAAAGATGTGATCCTCACAGCTGATGGCTCACAGTTACAGTTACAGTTACACACTATCCTTTGTTTATGCCCGTTTGTATCCTTCTCTGCACACATTTCTGCTTGTTTCTACATGTCTGATTCTCTGTTTACTGGATTGTTTGGGTTTACACGTCTTTGATTTCGTAAATTGGTGCATTTGATGTCTCTTTCTAGCTGTGAGGCTCTCTGCGGAGATGTGGATTGTTTGGATTTCTCCGGCGTGTTGCTTTTGGGGCTGTTGTAAGTTTGTGCAGAGATTCGGGGCCCACTTGTCCGTGTTATCTGTCACTTTGTGTCTTGCTGTGATTTGGGATTGTTTGTCTGTGTTTTTGTCTTGATTATTATGGGATGCAGCTTGCTGCTGAGCCACTTCCTGTTTATTGTCCTCATCCTGGCCCCGGGATCATCACTGACATCACAAGGTTGTTTACGGTGTGGGAACCAAGGTAAGCTAAATTTATCACGAGTGTGAAGCCATCTCTTAACCTTTGACCTTAGGATTTGTTTTATATTAAAGTGGGGGTGTGGGAGGAAAAGCATATATTATTAGGGGATATGATTTACAGATAAAACATTGACATTCACACTTTTCTTAATAGTGCTCATATTATGCTCATTTTCAGGTTCATAATTGTATTTACAGGTTATATCAGAATAGGTTTACATGGTTTAATTTTCAAAAAACACCATATTTTTGTTGTACTGCACATTGCTGTGGCTCCTCTTTTCACCCTGTGTGTTGAGCTCTCTGTTTTAGCTTATCTCTTATCTTTATCTCACTTCTATCCCATCTTTGTTGGGAGTCGCACATGCGCAGTAGCTAGGTAAGGACTACTAACTAGAAGCTAGCGCTGCTAGCGGTTAGCCACCTCGTTCTCAATGGCAAAACACTGCTACAACACACACAAGTTCACCCTAATCTACAAAAGAAAATGTATAGAACTACTTACATGTCCCTCATCTGCAGGTATTCCACGCAAAGTTGGAAGTGCGCTCTCGTTTAAAGAAGTCTCCTGGCACTGACGAAGACGTTGAAGAAACCGCTAGCTGATGTGGTATTAGCTAAAGTGGTTAGCACACACGCAATGTTTCAGCCGATGATGTAGACGGCCCTGCCGATTTTGACCAGCTCACCCGGAGACTGAAGGCAGGATACATTCAGAAACCCGTATCTCACTCAAAACAGCATGGATGTTTTTTTTTCCAAGTTTGTATGCGTGTGGAAGCACCAGAGACACAAAATAACACCCCAAATCCCAGAAAAACTTCTTTTTTTTAAATTTTTTTTTTTTAAAACATATGGGTGTGACGGTGTGTTACTCTGATGGATTTCTTTGTAAACATATTCATGAGAATGTCCCAGAGCAACATATTTAACATGTCTGAATCCTGTTGTCATGATTGTGAGTTTCTGTTATGTTCTGTTTCCTGTTTTATTTTGAAATCTGTCTCCCTTGTCTTGTCTAGTTTACTTCCTGTTTTTAGTTTTCCCACCCTGTCTTATGTGTTTCACCTGTTTGCCTAGCCTAGTGTCACCTGTCCCTTGTTAGGCCTCGTTACCTGGTTTATTTAGGCTCTGTTCTATTGTATTCTGTTGCTGTGTTTGTGCATGGAGTCAACCTTTTGTATCTGAGTTCCAGTTTTGAGATCCTGTTCTGTTGTACTGGAATTAGTTTTTGCCTGTTACCTTCTGGACTCTTTTGGTATGTACTTCATTTTTGTTGGTTAAATAAATCCTCAAGCAACAAACTTCCTCCTGCTCTCTGCATTTGGGTCCTCCATTCCCTGCAACTTGTGACAGAATGAACCGACCAAACATGGACCCAGCAGAGATGATGTCTGATGAACTTTACGAGTTGACGTGTGACCTGATGGAGCTTAATACCTTGTGGAAGAGGACTGACAGTGATTGCCAGAAGAAGGCAATTCGGTCATTGGCTCGTGTTAAGTTGTCAGAAAAACCCTGGTTAGAGGACTCGATTCCTAACTGGGTTAAACGATTCATTTCCACTCCAGCTCCTCAATCTGCTATGGGGTGGTGTTCTTCCAAACCTGCTAAATCCACTTACGCTCCTCTTCCTACTCCCGGCCTATCTCATCACATTCCGAGCCAGTTAGCACTCACTAGCCTGCCTACTTCTTGGCCTGCTAGCATTGTGGCTACAGGTTCTCTGTTTTTCACCCAGCCTGCTCCTTTGCCCACTATGCCTAGCCCTGTTGTTTCTCCACCTGGAGGAGAGCCAGAGACTTTTTTTGACTGTTTTCCAGTACTTAGCTAAGTGTGCTAGATGGACTGAGGAGGCCAAAGCCGCCAGCTTTCAAGCTGGTAATCAACGGTCCAGTTCACCTTCCTGCAGCTCTACTGAACACCTGTCTATTGGCACTACGAGTAGTCCTTTTGAAGGAACCCGTCTGGCCATATTTTCAGGGAGCCGTGGAGGCCGCAAGAGAGGATGTGGTCGATATGGGTCCCGACGCCATTCCCCGCTTCAACCTCTCTTCAGCCCTGAGCCCATACTGTCCAGTGGACCGGAGCCCGTGCTGTCCAGCTATCCAGAACCTCCGCTGATGTGCAGCCTTCCTGAGAGGACCGGTGTGCCAGAGCGGAACGGCGTTCCAAAGCCAGAGCGGACCGTTCTCCGATTCGTCGCTGACCACTCTCCCAGAGTCCATGTCGACTGACCTCCCAGAGGCTTGGCTGACCGGTGCCCCAGAGACTGTCGGTCTCCGGCGCCCCAGTGACTTTGCTGGGTTGCGGCGTCCCTGAGACTGTCCCTAAGACCGCCCCAGTGACTATGCCCTTCCCCGGTACCCCTGAGACTTCGCCCGTCTCCGGCATCCCAGAGACTTTGCCTTTGTCGGTCCGGCCGACTCCTGCCTCCTGTGTTTTGTCGGCGGTCAGGCCGACTTCTGCTCGCCGGTCTCTAGCGCAGCTGACCCGTCGCATGGCTCCAGCCCAGCTGCCCCTTCGCTTGCCCGGCCCACAGAGAGGTTTAGCCTTTGCTGGCCTGCCAGGTCTCCCGAGGGATTCAGCCTGAGCCATCCTGCTTGTCCGCCTGAGGGATGCTGCCTTCGCCGCTGGCCTCTGGAGGGGTTTCGCCTTCAGACGGCCTCCTGAGAGTCTTCGACCTGTTTTGCCTTCGCCGCCGGCCACCAGAGGAGTTTCCTGGCCTCCTGAGAGTCTTTGACGACCTGCTTGGCCTCCTGCGGGAGCATGGAATGGGTGTGTGGGTTGTTTTTTTTCTTTTTATTTTATTTTTTTTTCTCTATAGTCTATGTATTTTCTACATAGACTATAGACTTCTCAGTTAAAAGTTAAACTAACCAAAACCAGGGTTGTAAATGTATTATGCTGAAGGTCAGTCACCTCAGAGTTTGGAATCTATATGAGCATTCCTGCCGTCAACACAGAAATATAATTTATGACTTTTGGCATACACTCTCCTCTATGGAATTTTAGTGCAAATAACCAACTTGGAGAAATACTTTGACATGACTGACTCTGTTGAAAGCTAATAAAATTACCACTTAAAGTTGCAAATCGACACGTTAAGGGCCCTATTTTTAACGAAGCGTCTGCAGGTGCATTTAGGGCGTGTACGAATCCACTTTTGCTAGTTTGACGGTGGGGGGGAAAAAAGGGTCCGGGCGCATGTTTCATAAGGGTTGTACTTAGTGTCTTCATGAATTCATAGGTGTGTTTTGGGCGTAACGTGCAATAAACCAGATTGTCATCTCCCATTCCATTTAAAAGCCAGGCACCTTGTACCTTGGCGCGTTGCTATTATGATGGCGGATTTGCACCGTAATATTTCTATTTGTAATCTTTTGCATGTTTGTGCGTGCGCTGTGCATAAGCCTAGGCTCATTTTACTAATTTGCTGTTAAAATAACAATGACATGCTGCGCTATTTACTTTAGACCAGGTTTTTGTTGGTCAATGGCACGATCACTTCCCGCTGCCTCAAGATAGCAACACGCCAAGAATTCACCTGGACACACCTCCCTGTAAGATCAGCACGCCCATGGGCACAAAGATGGGCGCAGGTGCATTTGCTATTTAAACGACATGTGTGCTGGATGGGAAATTGACAACTGCGTTTCCTTTTAACTAGCAAAGACACTTGCGTCTGGCTGCATATATAGACTTCTCAGTTAAAGTTGAAAACTAACCAAAACTAGGGTTGTAAATATATTATGCTGAAGGTCAGTCACCTCAGAGTTTGGAAGGGTGCAAGATGGGGCCCTAAATCTTGTTTGACTACATGTTATGCTTTGACAGGGGATTATGTGCCCGGTCTCCGCTAGTTTCTTGACAATAGCCTGGCACATAGCCTCCCCATAAAAAAAAAAAACACAACTTGTCATTTTTACTCTTTGGTTTTTGTACAGATCTAACAAACAACATATACCTTGTTGATTAAGAAGCTTGAGTGGTACTTTGAGGTGGATTTTGTTACCTTCGGACAGAGCCAGCTGTGCAGTTGTAAAAGATAGGATGAGAGCGGATAGAGCAGAGAAAAGCCAGACAGAGGTAATGAGGGAAAGGTTGGCAGCGTTCATTCTGAGGCAGGGTGGAGACTGTTTGCTGCTTCAGTGCCAAACCGGCCGGCCGCTGTGCTGCCAACTTCTGTTAAAGCAAAACAGAGGAGGGAGACGCCCCCCCCCCATTTTCCTTCTCTTCCTCTCCTCACCCCGTTTCCTTTAAGATCGCGTCCAGCGCCTCTTTTATCTCTTGCCTCGTCTTCATCTCATCTCTATTCACCCTGACGTCAATGCACGGGCAGCAAGAACAAATCTCTACTTAGCTTCCTAATTGATTTTTTTGCAAGATTCTTCTTATGGAAAGGAATTTTTTTTTATGCAGCGATAAGTTTGAGTTGTTTTAGTACATCAGCTGTCCTTTCAATATCAGTGATACTTGAATTTAAAGATTTAATGTTCAACAAATCACAATACCAAGTCACCCTCTTACATTTCTAGACTGTGCCGCCATCATTACCCATGCTATTGTCCTAATCAGCATGTTTGTTGTCTGCCTCTCAAGAATATCTTTCAAGTGATGGGCGCCAAACTCACACAGACTGTCCACTGTTGTTCAGGAAAAAATAAAACTCAGAGATATTGATTGTAATGCTGTATACAGAAAATTATACTTGTTGATGTCATTAAAAATAACAGATTTATTTACCTTATTTTGTTCCAACTACCCATAGTAATGCCGCACAACACAGGGTGGAAAACAACACTTCATCATCATATAAGTCACTCTGAATTTCTTCAAATCATATTTGTAATCTTTGTCTATGCATGTCAGGATGCTAAATCCTCCTTGAGAGAGCCATTAACACACAGTGCCACATTTTCTTTGCATTCTTTATGATCTTTCTACAAGATCGGCACAGATTTTACTGGAGTTTTATGCAAACACTACAGGTTCACAAGGGCATATAAAATGGTTATTGTGTGGAGCAAGCAGCATATTCTGTACTAAGGGTGTAATGTTACGGGCAAGGTTATTAAAGCAGCAAAATAGCATAGTTTTATAGCAGTTGTAAATTAATTATTGCCTCATGCTCCTTACCCACCTTCTCTGCAGTGTGACATGAATCAGCTGCCATATTTTCACAAGATCTAGACTTTATGATGAATTTAAAATGAATTGGCCTAACAGGAGACAAGGGATCAATACATTCAGATGACTATGGCCTCCAGTGGCTTTTGAAATATAGAGGGACCTTACGGTGATGTGAATTCTGGAGTTTGTTTCTGTTTCTCATCTGACATGGAAGTAAAAACTGGTATAATCTTATTCATTCTTGGTAGGCATGGCTTGTACAGTCAGGTCCATAAATATTGGGACATCGACACAATTCTAATCTTTTTGGCTCTATACACCACCACAATGGAGTTGAAATGAAACAAACAAGATGTGCTTTAACTGCACTTTTTAAGGGACCAAAAGTAATGGGACAATTGGCTGCTCAGCTGTTCCATGGCCAGGTGTGTGTTATTCCCTCATTATCCCATTTACAAGGAGCAGATAAAAGGTCCAGAGTTCATTTCAAGTGTGCTATTTGCATTTGGAATCTGTTGCTGTCAACTCTCAATATGAGATCCAAAGAGCTGTCACTATCAGTGAAGCAAGCCATCATTAGGCTGAAAAATCTAAACAAACCCATCAGAGAGATGGCAAAAACATTAGGTGTGGCCAAATCAACTGTTTGGAACATTCTTAAAAAGAAAGAACGCACCGGTGAGCTCAGCAACACCAAAAGACCCGGAAGACCACGGAAAACAACTGTGGTGGATGACCGAAGAATACTTTCCCTGGTGAAGAAAACACCCTTCACAACAGTTGGCCAGATCGAGAACACTCTCCAGGAGGTAGGTGTATGTGTGTCAAAGTCAACAATCAAGAGAAGACTTCACCAGAGTGAATACAGAGGGTTCACTACAAGATGTAAACCATTGGTCAGCCTCAAAAACAGGAAGGCCAGATTAGAGTTTGCCAAACAACATCTAAAAAAGCCTTCACATTTCTGGAACAACATCCTATGGACAGATGAGACAAATATCAACTTGTACCAGAGTGATGGGAAGAGAAGAGTATGGAGAAGGAAAGGAACTGCTCATGATCCAAAGCATACCACCTCATCAGTGAAGTATGGTGGTGGTAGTGTCATGGCGTGGGCATGTATGGCTGCCAATGGAACTGGTTCTCTTGTATTTATTGATGATGTGACTGCTGACAAAAGCAGCAGGATGAATTCTGAGGTGTTTCGGGCAATAGTATCTGCTCATATTCAGCCAAATGCTTCAGAACTCATTGGACGGCGCTTCACAGTGCAGATGGACAATGACCCGAAGCATACTGCGAAAGCAACCAAAGAGTTTTTTAAGGGAAAGAAGTGGAATGTTATGCAATGGCCAAGTCAATCACCTGACCTGAATCCGATTGAGCATGCATTTCACTTGCTGAAGACAAAACTGAAGGAAAATGCCCCCAAGAACAAGCAGGAACTGAAGACAGTTGCAGTAGAGGCCTGGCAGAGCATCACCAGGGATGAAACCCAGCGTCTGGTGATGTCTATGCGTTCCAGACTTCAGGCTGTAATTGAATGCAAAGGATTTGCAACCAAGTATTAAAAAGTGAAAGTTTGATTTATGATTGTTAATCTGTCCCATTACTTTTGGTCCCTTAAAAAGTGGGAGGCACATATACAAACTGTTGTAATTCCTACACCGTTCACCTGATTTGGATGTAAATACCCTCAAATTAAAGCTGAAAGTCTGCAGTTAAAGCACATCTTGTTTGTTTCATTTCAACTCCATTGTGGTGGTGTATAGAGCCAAAAAGATTAGAATTGTGTCGATGTCCCAATATTTATGGACCTGACTGTATATCATCCTCTTAAAGGATCATTTTGGTTTATTACACCTTAAGTCTTATTTTTATACTTTTGGCCATCATTTTCACGGGATATGATAAGATTGTACTTACCAGTTCCAAGTATTCCTGAGATCTGGTATTGTGGGGGAACACAAGGCCTCAGACGATAAGCCAAAAGCCGTGTTTTTGCTTTGCTCTTCCAAATAAGTTTGAAAGGGAAGAAGAAACAGTTTCCCCCACTCATTTCCAAAACTTAACTCTGTGAATGTTAGTAACTCACAGCTAATAGCTTGCCAGGAGCCCACCCTGCTCCTTCCCTGCCAATGTGGGCCAACCGCAACCTCGTTAGCAGCTTGCAGAGCCCAACATCCACACCAGTAGAGGAAGAGCTAACTACTTTGCTATGGCTCCTTCAGCTTTATTTCCCTAATGTGGCTCTTTTAGGCCACTTTAGGGAAGTCAAGCTTTGCGTGCCAATATCACATCTTCTATAACATTAGCTGATTACTCTGATTAGTTTTTATACAAAGAGTGGGAAGGGGCAACAATGTGGTAATGAGCAGGGGAGTGAAGTGAAACGGGCTGGGGAGTGAAGGGGGCGGCACTGTGACAATGCAAGAAGTTGAAGCTGTAGTTTACAACAGTTACCTTGAGTGAGTGCCCTATCTGCACTCCCAGCCAGATGATGTGACTGGCTGTTGGGACGCGTGATTGAAAGCCACGCCTCCCTTTCCTCAACTAATCAGCTTCAGGAGTCGTAGCTTTGGTCGCCATGGCTACAAATGCTTCTGGTAGCATAGGTTTCCTCTCCCCTATTACTTTCCCTGACATCTCTCTCTCTCTCTCTCTCTCTCTCTCTCTCTCTCTCCCTGCTCTTGGCCTTATACCTCCAAGCCTGGGAGCGGAATTCTGGGAACATTTTTCCATGTGAAACAGCGAGGGTCAGTCCAGGGGTGTGACGCCACGGCATTGTTCCCGCTGCGAGGAGAGGAACCGTGCGCCGTGAGGCCAATTCCTGTCAGCTCCAAAAAAACAGCCACTTTCTCACACCGCTTTCCTTCCTCCGCCAGACAGCTCAAAACAATCCGAGAGTGTTCATGGGTACGAGGTACAGCGATGCAGGCCAAATAACGAACAGAGGGAGAGGGAGATGCAGAAAAATTAAATTAAAAGAGGTATTTTTTCTGTTGGTTTATCCAGACTGTTTATGGGCCATTGAAAACAAACAAAGGGGGAAAAAGATCCCACTGTGCCCAACTGACGCTTACTCAAACAAACGACAGGCTGACATTATATCACTCTAAGTGGGCCTGAGCAGCCGGCTGTTAGCCCGCCCGCCCGCTTGCCCGCCTGGGTGTCAGCACAATCTGTTTTGTTGTAAAAACAATGAAACATTCTTGTCATAAAAATGTATTGCTGCTCCCTGAGTTTGTCATGTTTTCCTGTCCCCCCACATAAAAAATATTCTGTGTATTCAAATGGTTCTTCTGGATAAACTTGGATTAAATTCAATCTGTATTAAAGAGTTTGTGCATGCATGGGGAGCGTGTAAGAGAATATTTAAATTAAGCTTTCCAGAGCATCTTCAGCATTTTAGTGTTGGCCTCTTTGACTTGTGGCCAAACCCATTTTGCCCCATTTCACCATAAATAGTCCTCGGAGAGACAAACTAGTGTCTGTAATCATATCTTAGCGACATAACCCAAAACTAAACAACCAAGCCCTATTTCTGTCAAGAGCAAAGCTACTATTAAAATAGCGGGATGACAAAAGGATGCACTTCTGTTATCATATATAATTAGTCATTTCCTATGATTTGGTAAATTACAGCATGTTTTTTAAGTGCTCATATTATGCTCATTTTTAGGTTCATAATTATATTTAGAGGTTTTACCAGAATAGGTTTATGTGGTTTAATTTTCAGAAAACACCATATATTTGTTGTACTGCACATTGCTGCAGCTCCTCTTTTCACCCTGTGTGTTGAGCTCTCTGTTTTAGCTACAGAGTGAGACCTCTCACTTCTGTACCATCTTTGTTGGGAGTCGCACATGCGCCGTAAGTACTGCTAGCTAGTCAGTTGCAGAGCATGAGAGAGCGCCATGCTAGCAGCTAGGCGAGCATTATAACGTGTGTTACAAAGTGACGCACGTTTGTCACAGAAGTAAAGGCTGGACTACAACAGAGCTGTTTGGGGCAGTTTGTGAACAGTGTTTTCTCTGAAAGATGGTAAGTCTCTTTGGGGTGGACTTTGGGCTTTTTCACTTTGTAAACCTATAATGTGCACAAAAAGATATATAACACAATAAAGGAAAGGGGGAAAAGCCAAAAAGCACAATATGAGCACTTTAAGCTTCCACAGAGTTTTAGTGAAGCCAGGAAGACATGTAGCCCAGTTACCAGCAGTAACTCGTCTTTGGTTGCAGTCCTCCTTAGGTCAGAAGTTAATACATTCCAAATGTGTGTGTGTGTGCGTGTGTGTGTGTGCATATGTGCGCAGTGTGTTTAGGGGACGCAGCATTGCATACGTGCACCTCTCGGCACTGATTCAGACTATCCCCCTCCTCCCTATTCTCGTCTCTAACCCCAACCGTCCCCTCTCATGACCCCCTTGAGAGCAGTGATGGTCCCATTGTTTTATGTATGCAATCTGCATGTATGGACGCTACAGTCATCCCTCTTATCATACTTTCATTATGGTATAGAGTTGATATGGAGTGGCCTGGCAGGAGGCCCTGCCTCTGTATTCGATGTATGCTTTCCTGTAGACTGCAAGGAGGAAACATGATAGGAAGGATGAGCTGTCCAAATCCCTCTCATACGTAAAACGGGAGACATTCCTATTTTGGTGCTCGGTTTCCTTTTAACACTTTCTTCAAGGTTTATTTGACTTTTTAATAATGCTCCTTTTTTTTCATGACTGTTTTTCTTCCTACCTGTTTGTTCCAAAATGGAAAATCGAGAGCGTGGAGGAGGAGAGAAAATAGCTGCAGCTACTTTGTAGAGTTTCCTGCCTGTTGAAAGGCTTGTCTGCGTGCGTGCCCTGTCCTCCGTCCTCCTTGGCCTGCTTATCCTCCCCACCCGGCCCCTCCTATGTGAGGATGCGTGTGTGTGTGTGTGTGTGTGTGTGTGCGCGCGCGCGCGTGCATGTGCATGTTTGTGTGTGCGCGTGGGCTGGATGTCTGGGAAAGCCTCTGACACAGCTGAGGGAGGAGATGAGCAACAGGCCTAATATAGTTTGCAAGTGTGTGTGTTTGTATTTGTGTGTATGTGCGAGTGTGATGTGTATCATTAAGGAAGCACCTGTCCCGTGTGACCGTCAGTTCTGTTGCGTTTATCTGAACCCTCTCACATCAGGTGGCTTCCTGGTTTGCGTCAGATGCTGCTCCCCAAGGCCTGCTGGGATTGGTTGACATAAGCTCCTCCTGTTCTTTTGCTGCTGTTCATTGATCTTTAGAGGGCTGTTGCCTCCCTCACACGTCTTCCAAGGCCCAACAGACATTTTTTCATTCATCCTTCACAGTATCGAAACTGTTGTTAAATTGAATGCATTTAGCTAAAGCGATGATTTTCTGGTGTCTGCAAAATAGATTGAAAACTCAATTTATAAAAAAAAAAAAAATCAATTTTCTAAATCAAAATTTGGTAACATGCTTAGGAATGTATGCTAATTGTTCACTAACCCTCTCCCCCAAACACAGATTGTGTAATCATAGCTTTGCAACCGGAACTGGGCACAGCAGGTCTGTCAAGGGGCTGAAGTAGGTATGGAGGAAGTCTCAGAAAACCTAAAACACAAGAAGCTTAAGCTGCAATCATTAGCATGTCCAGCTAACCTTCAGTACAGTAGTACCGAGCCTGGCTTACCGGATGTACTTTGCTGGAATAAAGTCAGGATCCCCCTCCCCTTCCGCTATCTCCGCTATCTATATTGCAAGAGCAATGTTGCTGCAGCTGACACCACCCAGGACGGTTGTGATTGGTTTAAAGAAATACAAACAAGCCTGAGCGTTTTTTTTCCCTCTATCCCAGAATAGATAAGCGGTGTAGCCAGACCATACTCCAGCACTGACACAACATGGTGGAGATAGCTCTGGCAATGCGAGAGTACTTCCAAGGCAAAGGAGCACATCAATAATGCTTAACTAATAAAATAAAAGACCCCATTCACGGCTAGCACATAAAACCATACACCGTATTGTTTTTGAAAATATATAATATATAATATTATAAATGTAGTTATGAGCATGTTTCTGATCAAGCAAATGGAAGACCCAGTGCTATTTTTCCTTCACACTCTTTCTTGTGATTCTGCACTCTTTCTCCTTCACTTTTCCATCCTCTTCCTCTCCCTCTCTGTCTGCCCTTCCATAATATTGGTCCCATACTCGATCTATGAAAGCCACCACAGTTCTTTAAATTACTCCCTCTTACAACAAATCTACCCTGTTTTTTAATCTCCAGCCGGCGAGGTTTTGAACTCTGTTTGTTTACCAGCAGGAGTCTTTTCCTTGAGCCCTTCAAAGGCGGCCTACTGTATTCTCTGATCCAAGCCCAGGACGAGACCAGCTGGGTTACTGCACACATCATTTGGGGAATTAAATGATGGTGGGAGCACAGAAACAGCAAACAGACTCAGCAGACCTCCCCCTCATCTCCCCTTCCCTCCTCCTTGCAACCTCCCCCCCCCCACTAGACACAATCAGGTACTTGTGTGCTGGTGTTTCCTCCAGAAACAGGCGGATAGCCATGCTTAATAATGTGATACTTTATCGATCCCTATAAAGCAATTCCCTTGCCATTTACTTCCTCGAGGACAATTAAATACTGTAGTGCAAATGTCTGCTAACTAAATCCATTTCCTTGAGGAGCAATCTGTCAATGTATAAAGCCTCTCAGGATACTGTAAACGTTTCTTTAGTAGAACAAACTTGAAAACTATGACCTTGACAGTGGCTCTTTACTTTATACAGAATCTATAAATATTGAAACTCAGCCTTTAAGTTATTGTAGTCGAAAAAGCACTTTTCTTCACCGTCCTTGTCTGGACAAGGACAAGACCTCCCCTTCACCAACTAGCAATGCATAAAACGCCACTCTGACACTGTATTTTGACCATAACTGCTCACTGACAACCCCGCATTACTAAATTATACCTATACTGTTATTACTTAAGAGCATCCAGACTGCCACTCTTACTTAATAAATGGACACACAGGACAGCTTACCTAAGTGCATTTATGAGTGGCAGTAATTGAATATGGCTTAAAGGAAGTGATTCAATTACTTTTGTGTGTGACACGGCGTGCCCTCTCTCTTTTTCCTCATTCTAATGGTATGGTGCCTGTAAAGAATGCAGTCCGAATAGCTCCCTGTCATTGCACTTAAGGAGGGCAATGGGATCTATATTTGAGAACCACAGAGTGCTTTTCAATTGTCTTAAGTGCCCTCAACCCTGTCTCTCATTTAATGATAAGTAAATGCTCATTCCTTGTGTGTATTGATCATAACATATTGGCACATTCTCTGTGTTTATAGTACCCATAGTACTATTATTTTTGTTTTGATTCAGTGAATCAGTTGCAGCTTGTGTGACTCAAGGCTTTGTCTACTATATATATATATATATATATATATATATATATATATATATATATATATATATATATATATATATAAAATTAAGTATTTCTAGAGCGTTTAGCCTTTATTTGACAGTAAAGAGTGGTGACTGGAAATGAGGGCTGAGAACGGGGAGACAACATGCAGAAAAGGTCACCGAGATTCCCCACACATTAATATTTTACAATATCTTGAGAGATAATTGCAGTATACTGGTAAGTATAGCAATTCATTTTCTTAAATGTCCTGTTCTCTTAAAATATGAATATGTATTAATGAATAAAGTGATGTTCTGTACAGTGAATTTTAGAGATATACTTATTAAGCTATTTATATTTAAAAAAAATAGCTGTTGAAATATTGCAATATATTAAATATATTTATTCATATTTTTTGTTTCATATGGGAAAATGTAATGAATGTGTGTATAAGATTAAATAACAGACTAGTAACTGGGCTTTTATGCTAACTAAGCAGTAAGATGCTATGTACTATGTGAAGTAATATCGTTAATATTAGTATTGTGTCTAGCGTATACTGTTAAACATAATTAAAAGTATTATAATTGTAAATTACATTGTATAGTTCATAAACCACATTATTTAATTGTGTACTTACAAAGAATGGTTAGATGTCTGTACAACCAGGTGACAGTTAGCTTAGCTTAGCATACAGACTGGATACAGGGGGAAACAGCTAGCCTGGCTCCAAAGGTAAAAGAAAATCTTCCTACCAGCACCCAAATCTCACAAATTAACTTTATAACTCATGATGTTTAATCCGATCAAAAACTAAAGTGTAAAAACAACACGTTTTGGTTTTACAGGGGGTTATGTGCTGGACTATTTTCTGGCCGTAAGCAGTGACTTCCTTTTTTTTGCCATCAGTTTTATTTTCCAAATGCAAGTAAACAGGCAAAAGTGCAACATATTAGTTCAGATGACAAGATACAGAAAAGTGCACTATACATACTGGGAAAAGCTTAGTGTCATATATACAAACATGTAACAAAAAAAGAGAGAAAAAAAACGAAACGTGAGAACAGCTAGGTAGACTGTTATTGGTTACAAGCACTCAGCCAATACAAAAAACTAAATTATGCATCCCTAGCATGTATACAACCACAAGGTATAGACACACACACACACACACACACACACACACACACACACACACACACACACACACACACACACACACACACACACACACCACAGGAAACATAGCTTCTGAGTTTACTTAATAAGCAAAATTAAGGGAATTTAGGAAACAATTTAGCAGTAACTTCCTGACAGAGCCAAGCTAGCTATTGCCCCCTGATTCTAGCCTTTATGCTAACCTAAGCTAAGTGGCCGTGGCTTCATATATAATGTATAAACATGAGAGTGCTATTGGTCTTCTCAACTAAATCTCTGCAATAAAGCTGCCAAGATGTCAAACTACTCAGTCTTCATATTTCCTTCCACTTTTTTCCACTTCTATTTTGTATTGCTGCATGCAATACAGGACACACATACATAAAGTAAAGAAACACTGACCCCAGACAGCCTTTGGTAGTAGATAACAGACACGAGAGTACGACATGCTTGGAGCCCAAGTGGAGCCTTATCACTTTTAGATAGATTGTGATTGTTGTCAGTACAGTCTGGTTAGTAACAAAGACTCTCAGAATCTCCCACCGCAATCGCAGCAGCCCTGAGCTTCAACATGTTGCTTTCTGTTTCGCATCAACAACACGGATGCCTCGTACGACAACAAGCAGGTGGCTTCCTTCTTGTAAACTGGCCCGTTTTCTAGCACTTTACACAGCCTTCAGGCTTGTGTCCATGTCTTTATCCAGCAGGTGTTTCAACCCCCCTAAATCCTCCTTTTTTGACCTTCTGTGACACACTGACTGAAACAAGTAACTGTTAAAAGTGGTTGGTTCGCTCATGGTACCCCATCCCCCATAATGGTGAAGGAAAAATAATGAGCCTAATTGACTTGGGGGTAATTTTCGAGTAATTTCCTTTTCAATGGGCAACGGTTTGATGCCATTTGTTTGGTAAATGGCATGTGCCCTTAATGCTTCCCCCCCCCCCCCTTTCTCTCAAGTCCCAAGATCTTCAGATACTGACAGGGCTTAAGTAAAAAAAAAAACCAAGTGGTATGACAACAAATGTCGCAGTAACTGCTAATTGTGTGAGTCGACTTTGGATCAGATTTCAATGCATGCTGATTAGGAGTCAAGATGGTCACCTCTGCATCTGATGCTTTGTGTTGTCTGTGACTAGTCTTAAATGCAGCAGATCGATCTCCTAGTTGTGTTAGACATTATGAAACCAAGATTTGTGTCACTGTTTGTGCAGGCGTTATTGTGTTTTTGTCTCTGTTACACAAGGTTTTGAGGGTGGGTATACATATGTGAGTTCAGTTGTAGAGATTTTCTCATCAGGGGCTTGGTTCCCAGGGATATGTACTCCCCGAGGCAGAAGAGTGACATTGGCCAGAGTGTGATTTGGTGGGAGAAACGCAGCCCCCTACATCATACAGTGGAACACATGGCCTCTCGTACACACACAGTCATATACACACACACACACACACACACACACACACACACACACAGCCATCTGGGCAAGGCAAACGTCAATTATATCCAATTCACTTAATGTCACTCAGGAATTGAAGTCACAATGTAGTATTATTAAAACAATGATGTATGCGGTAGTGCAGTGATGTATTGTGGAGAAAAATGAGCGATACATTGAAAACATGAAAGATGTGTTCTCCAACACTACTATAAAAACATGACAATGTGATGATTATCGGTCCACTTAGATAAATGACGCGTCATTGTTCGGGAATACCTCTGTGCTTCAGTGTAGAAACTGAATTTGCTGATGTATTTGCTCAATTATCCCAAAAGGATCCAGCTGTGAGAAACAAATATTTCACCAGTTTCATGATGTCAGAATTATGTGTGTGGGGGTAAACGCGGGTTTCCTTGAGTGTTCTGGGGAATGTACGTGTAGAGGAACTAAAGGTTTTGGAGTTGTTGAGACCCGCAGCCCTCTTGTCCATGGGTAGTTTGGAAACAAATTAATTAGAATTGTGTCAGTGGAGATCAAACGGACCTGTAAGCAGTGGAGGCCTGTATGATAAATGCCACTGAGGAGCAGTTTCCTTATAAATGGCCCGGGGAGTTTTGTGATGTCATCTGAACTCCACAGACTTGACTCTGTAATGCTGTAGCAGACCTATTTTAATCTGAATATTAATCTTTGAAAATAAATGGAAGTTTTAAGCTGTGCTTGAGCATTTACATATTTCTTTCCTCAATAGATCAAAATCAAGAAGGCTCAGGACTCCATGCATTTTAAGTATGTACAAGTTGGAAATATATATTTTTTGTTTTAAATACAGGAAATGTAGACTAAATATTTATAGATGTACTAACTAAAGGTATGTCTACGGGCATTGTGTGCCTTTATTAGACAGACTACAGGAAATGAGGGGAAAGAAATGGAGAAAACAAAAGGTCCCTGGCCGGACGCAAACCAGGGATGTTGTGGTTAATGCTCAGCGCCTTAACCCTTAGACCACCTGGGCACCCCGGCTGCAATGTGTCTTTACATTAAACATTAGGACAGCATATTATGACCTTGGGAACTCACTGATTTGTGTCCTTGTTTTTTTTAAAAGGCCTTTAATCATCCTGTAATATAAAAGAAAAGAAATGATTGGAAAAAAAGACAATTACATAATGTTGTGTAACAGAAATATGGTTTTCTGATGTTCTATAACGTTAATAATCTCACCAACATCCAACCATAATAACTAATCACAGGACACAACATCAAATCTGTAAAATTAAAAATATTTGTTTTTTAAATCACTGTATATGTACATATCACTCAGTTACACACACACACACACACACACACACACACACACACACACACACACACACACACACACACACACACACACACACCCACACTTTTAATTAAAAGCTCCCGTCTCCTGCTTCACTCCAAAACCATTTTTGTTCTGCACTGCGTCTGCATTGAAGAATCACGTCAACGCCGTTTATATCTGATTGACATACAGTAGGCCAGTGTCAGGAGTGCTTTCCTTATTCCCTGTTTTGTTTCCTACACATCATGTGCCACAGTATGGACACTCTCCTTATCTATTGTCCTGCGTGAGTGATCTTGTTTTGGAGCATTCTAATCTGTGCCTCTCAAACCATGTACTGCACTAAACTGCAGTCTGAACACAGCTTGAGGGATTTTTGTGGAGTTCAACATATTTCTCCAAGGAGAAATTCAATTAAGTGCATGGGCAGCACTCTGTAGTTCGACTTGAGCAATGCATGTCCCCATAAGAGCTGGCATGACAGGAAGATTGATAGTTTGTTTATTTCAATCTGGTTTACTGCAGTAACACACTTCAAAAAGGTTCAATAGTATTTTAAGTCTCACACGAATGTAATACACATACACCCAAATACACCTGTATTTGCCATACAACATTTAGTAGATATTTTATTGTACTGAACTATTGCCAATGAAGATATTCAAACATAGAAAGCCTTGATATCATTGTTAGCCATTATTTTTGCCAGGCATTGATTTGTGACGTGTGTGCACAATTTCTTCGGCTTGCAGTGGAAAAATAGTATGCCACAGCAGTCCCATAGTGCTGCCTCTGGCCTGAATCCACCAAAGTCAAAGCGATAAGTCCCCTTCCTGTCTCCCACTGTGTTTTTTCTTGTGGTATTTCACACAGTAATGCAGATGACATCGTCTCCTAATGAATCTGAGCCATAACTCTTAAGTGGAGTCCATTTGACGCCCAAAAGTCACAAACAAGCCATGCCATTTCCCCCCTCCCCCTCCCCATCCCCCTCAATCTTTTATTTTTATTTTTTTTAAACGGGTGAAATCAGCATGAGGTTTTCCGACATTCCAGAGGCTGGAAGAATGACAGCTCGCCTGGTGATTGTCTGGATCTGGATTTTTGAGTGGAGAAGAGAGAAAAACAGTGCAGGCCACAAGAGCAACAAGGGAGGAACCTTCAAAGTGCAGATTTCTCATCAGAAAGCTTGCTGTTTTTTTTGGAAACTGTCACATGCAATATAAAATCATACTTGAGGTGCATTTAAAGTACAGAAATGTTAAACATTATTACTCCTTTGAGATAGATTAATAAAATGACTTCTAGGAATGAGAAACTTGTGAATGTCCTTTTTTTGTGTGAGATAATAAATGGTATTACAAAGTGATCCACAACATGTCGCTCTGTGGACAATGGAACCATCCATTTAAATAGCTTTTTCAGCTATATTATGGACTGGCCAAAATAATTTACATACTTGGGAGAGATATTAAAGGAATTTCCTTAAACACAGCTGCCCAGAGCTCTTGAGTGCATGGGTTTGGCACAAATATTCATTTATGTTTTTAGGGGCTTCTTTTTTTATTGGTGAGGTAGAAATTGTGAGTCTGTGTTTACAGTATATACACTTCATTCAAACCACATAACAGCACTCTGGATCACACCCTGAATCCTGGCTGGGTTGTAACTTATTCTGGCCCCTGAATACTCACTGATCTATAGTGACTTGCTGGCTGATTGAAAAACAACTCAAAATAGTTTTAGCACACTATTCTTTAAAGATGCAGTGTGCTGCTTTGCTTCATGAGCCAAGCACAGCTGCCATCATCGCTGTATGGATGCTGTTTATTGAGAACAGTCCAAATGGTTTACATTGTCCCTTATCGAAATATGGCATGCACATTTTCCAAACGTTCTCGTAAACTGTTCTCTGCCACTTGTGTTCCCTCACGCATTGTTGTTCTTATCTCGCTGACACCATGCCCCCGTAACAAACAGACCATGGCACAATGAGAATTAAAAAAAACCTGAGTGGAAACAAATGTGATCTTTGGGTGCCCTTGAAAACCGTTTGTGTGTGTGTGTGTGTGTGTGTGTGTGTGTGTGTGTGTGCGCATTCTAGGTTTTTCTTTGTACAATATTGCTGTTTTTGAGCATATGCTACAGTGTGTGCATGTGTCTGTTTGTGTGTGTACTGTACACCAGTCCCCCCATGGCAGAGGTAGGAAAGTTCAACCTGTTGACGGTGATGACAAGATCACAGGTCAAAGTGGAGTTTATTTTTCCACTATTTATCGTAAATACAGCTTGCGCCTGCAGCGAGCGAGCACTGCTCATACTTATAAAGTAAAAACACAGGCAGGCACCTGGATTCAAAAAAACAAAAAAAACTGGAGGTGGTGGGGTGGAGAATGAAGCGTGAAAATGTTTCTGCTCCATCAAACAGCCAATATGCAACTCATCAGTCAATTGAGAGTTCATCAGCGTCTTTGGCAAACACCAGGCTACAGCACCCCTGGTTGGGTTTCAGCTTATTGAGCATTCTCAGCAACTCTGTGGCGTGCATTAATATCTTAACAATATACAAAAAACACCTTTTTATTGCACTTTGTGTCTCTTCAAAGAATGGCTGAAGTGCATTTACTCTCAGGTTCACACTCATTTCTGGGTCTCTAGTGTTGTAGCACCACTGAAACACATCCTTCTCTACTTCAGGTGGCTCTCCTTCTGTTTAAATCATTAGTCTAGAAATGTGGCCGAGCACAATACGTGTGGGGGGACACAATGGTGCCGACATGTGCAGACAATAATGGAGTGAATTAATATAGCTGCTTTTCCAGCCCCTTGAAGCCCTTAAAGTTGTAAAAGAGGGGGAACTCACACATGGAAAGCTTAGTAAAAAGGAGCTCAGGTGGCTTATACAGCTTGACATAGAGCATTGTTTGATCCTAAAGACTAATGCTGACGTCTGGAAACCATAAGCCTTTTATAGCTGTTTTAACGTTACAGTACAGGTCACTATTCTACATTGGATGAGGCCACTTCCTTTGAGATCAGTGACTTATTTTTAGGGAAAGTAGGAAATTGTAGTTTTCTTTAGTTCAATGGTCTGACTGTTCTTTTTGTCTCTCTAAACCTAAAAAACGACAGGTACCAATGTGACATTTACACCCCTCACTGAGGCAAGTGCTGCTGCAGTGTTTGAGGTTTTACCTGTGCCTGACCTGAGTGACCGGCCCAGCTGTAATACGAAGCGCCAGCACGCGGTTCAGCTCTCATCGCTTGTTAAGCAACCCAGAAGAGAGGCAGCAACTCAGGCATCAAAAGCTGTCTTAAATAACAAGCGGAGAAAGGAAAAATGGTTTGTGTGTGGAAAGCCCAAAGAGGTCAATCAGTCATAGGAGAAACTTAGGAAGATTTGGAAGAGAAACGCTCGATTTGCTTTTCAGTTGATGTGTTTGGAAAGTGTTGTATGATTTTGTTTTCTCAAATGCAAAGAAAGAAAACAGCTGACAAGGCTTTCGCTCCATTATCAAGTAGATCCAGCAACTCCTGTTCTTAACTATTCATGTTTGTGTCTCTTGCGTTTGTGTTTCACAACTAAGTAGCACGCATTGTCCGCCTGTTGGTCGGTGGGTCTACAACTTTAGTTCTGACCATAGACTGTTAATATTAATGGACAAAGCATCCGGTTCGGCGAAGTGCTGCAAATGCGGAAGCGCCTTTAAACCTGCATTCAATCCGAATTCCAGCAGGGGGCGACACGTGCGGTTGCAAAAGGAGGTCGGTAGAAGTCTATGAGAAAGTGACCCACTTCTCACTTGATTTATTGCCTCAGTAAACATTTTCATAATGAGTTTATGGTCTCAATGGCTAGTTTTAAGTCTTCTGCAACACAGAATGATGTTCATTTTTTGAATTATGGTCTCGTTGATTTTAAAATCGGCGATAAAGCAGGGGTTGTTTTAGGGCGTGGCTATGATGTGATTGCCAGTGAAAGTGTGTAACTCCTCACTCCTCCCTCTCGTCTAAAATCGTCACATCCGCAACCAGGACGGCAAACTGGACGACTCATAGCAGATCTCCACAAACCAATGGGTGACGTCACACATGCTCTGTCCACTAATTTACACTCTATGGTTCTGACTGAAATATCTTATGGGATGGATTGCCATGCAATTTGAGGTTACGATTTGTGGCTTTGAGTGAAATTTCTCAACAATTATTTGATGGATTGCCATGCGAAAAAACTACTAAACATAAAAAAGGAAGTTGGAACAGAAACTCCTGTTTTGTAGTTTTATGATAGATAGAATGGAAGCAGTAAACAGAACACACGCTCTCAAGTGTTTTACCTCGGTCAAGAACCAGGCAGACCAGCAACACTAAAAGCATTTTCCAAAATGAGTGTGATTAGCACACATACTCCCACTTTTTTTTTACAATTGCTCGCCCAGTATGATCCCCTTCTTTCTCAGGTACTTTCCTTACCCGTGGTCAGGCATTTTTCGAAGGCGGGTAGATAGAAAACAGATGCTGGCTAACACACAGAAAGCCTTTTAAAGGTTTGGATCTAACTGTTTGTGACACTGTGTCAATGTAGTGGGCCGGCTGAGCCAGCTGTGCTCTTTTGTCTGGGAAAGATAAGGGGCGTAGCTGATGACAGTGTGTATATCTTCACCTGCGTTCAATATGAGGATGAGGTTTTTGATGAAAGCATCCTGCTGCAAACAAGCCGTGACCAAAACCAGACTGCTGAACAAAAGGAGTCAAGCTTAAAATGATTGGTTTTGCTGGAGGTGGGGATTACTGTGGGTATATACCAAGTTATTAAAATGTGCACACAAGTTTATTAAAGTTACTCTCTGTGGCCGATGTTTTTGTCGATAGAGTCGTGTCATTTCCTTTTTGGGTGGGATACAGTGTAAATGCGTGTGTGCTGAGAAGAGATGTCTAAGATGTCTAAGTCTGTGTTCTTCTGTTTGTGTATGTTTGTCACTGCAAATGTGTGTATTTGAATAAGATTTTATGTTCTTTTTTTGGGCGAGGAGGTCAGATTACAATTTGGGTGTTCTTCACTGGCCACAGAGAGCAGCGCTATCATCAAACGGAGATACACATTGTTCTCATTTAGCTTTGCATGGGAGAGTAGAGGCTTGGCAGAAAGCAGTGGAGGCCCCTTCTATTGATACAAAACGTCCATTTAATTTATGTAAGTAACTTTTAACTGGAAACATTTGACAAAAGACGTATCGGTGTAAGTAAGTGATGAGTTGAATAATAAACGTGACGATAACAAATTCTTTGGGCAAATTTGCGTACTTTGTTCTAGTCTGTACACTAAATGGTATAGATTTCTTCTTGATCTAATTCCAGAAACAATTAGTTTTCAATATTCTTTAAATCAGTGCTTGACTCACGATAAATGAAAACATGTATCCCAGAAAGTTTCTACATCTCATAATCAGTGACAGCAGCCTCCTGTTGACTTTTATCAGATGTAATTCCAATTTTTCTTTTAGAGAATATGTTTAAAGGCCCAGACACACAGAGCCAATGACGAAACGTCGGCAGAAAAGGCAGTTGGACTGATCAGTTTCCCTGAGTTGGTCAAAAAAGTGCCTCAGAACACACCAAAGCGATGAGACATAATACGTCTCCATAACAGCAGGCGGCGCTAATCTGTATTGTCGCCCAAAAATGAAAACCGGCAGCTGATTGGACGAACGCGTCACGTGGGTCTGACTTCTCCGGAAATTCAAAGACAGACTGTCATGGCGGCTTGTTCAGAATACGATCTCATATTGTACTAAAATAGTTCACCGAAACGTGTTTCTGAAAACATTTTAAGTGAGATATAGACCATGTAGCTGCTGAATCTGTCTTCATTTCAGATCGACAAAGGTCAGTTTAAAAGATTTTCGTCAGATTTTGAGAGACTCTAATCACGCTCATTCTGCTCCTCGTTTCCAGGTTAGCACTCTACCAATCAGATGGGTCATTTGAGTCCGACTGCCGGCAGTGCCCGCCCCGCCGATTATACATGTCAAATCGGCCAAAATGAAGGACGACGGCCCCTCGGACGGACGACGGCACGGAACACACCTAACCGACTCGAGTCACTGACCTCGCCAGACTGTCCAACGGCCGATTATCTGCTCTGTGTGTCCGGGCCTTAAAGAAACACTGCTTTAATTAATTGACAGTTGTCCAGAAATCACAGCATACAATAATTGTCCTGTAATTTATCTTCTATGGTAACAGAAACTACACATATATTAGCCGGCCAAGGAGATCTAAGATGTGAATCATGTAGTTGCAACATCCGTAGTTCAAATCGAGACGTGTGTTCCACATTTCCTGTCTTTTGCTAATACCTGTTGCAGTGTCAAATAAAGGAAAAAATACCCTAGTAAATACTTTAAAAAACCATGAATATGTAACAGCTAAATATATCCGTTTGGCACATAATATTGTAATGGACGACATGTTAGTGTTTACCTTACATAGATGTTCAGCCAAGATAAAAAGTTAGATTTCCAGGTTGTCAGTGAACATGTTATAAACTTAGAAGTTGTGAAGCCTGTCAGTCATTTCAGCTACCTATGACAGTGATTTGTGTGAGAGAGCGTACCTGTGATTGGCAGAGAGTTAGAGGGGATGTTTTTCCTGCTAATTTGGGGAGCGGGAGTCAAAAGTGTGAGGCTAGTTGAGTTCAAAGCAAACAACAAAGATTACAGGTTTGTTGTGTAAGGCCCACAGTAGCCTGTGCACTGTTTGCTAATAAATTGTCAGTGGAACCAGATACAAATGGATGCTATGATTGAAACAAGCAGGGCTTTAACTATTTAGTCTTTCTTACTATTTTTACCATGGTGCTGCTGCAATGGGACCATGGTAACATTTTGAAAATGTACATTACAGTGTAATGAGACTCTTTAAAGGGGCATTTTTATGAAGTTAGGAGACTTGAAGTCTCAATCTCAATCTGTATGAATAGGATGAATAGCACTTCTTGTGACGAGTAAACTGAGCATTATGTGTAAAATTGGCAGCGTCCCTTTAATTCTTTACTATCTTCTTAATTCTTGTTCTTTATCCATTTTTTTATACTCAAGAAGCAAAAGAAGAAGAAGCAAATTGTACATTGTACATTTCACAATGGAGCAATGTATTCACAAGTGGGTCCCCATTTTGTTTGTATCATGGCACGCAGGCGATGCCATACACATTCAATCATTTTAGCAAGTTAACATGGATATAAACAATACACGATTGAAAAAATACATATTTAAAAAATCAGCTTTGCACATGTTTTATGAGGAATTAAATGCATTCAGCAGCATGTTTGTTAGACCTCAAGGATACCCACAGTGCATTTTGGTAATAAACGCTTCTTTGTGTGTTTACAAGAAAACTCCACAGGGGTTCTTTAACTTGAATTTTTGGACCCCCCCCCCCGCACATTCTTCTCAACTCACTGTTGCATTATAATTTCTTCAGTGCTGTAGCCCCCTATCCTCATCTCTGTATGAGTTAGGGTAGAGCAGCCCATTTCGTCAGCCTGTTATTCTGACTTGAAGGTAATTTACTCATTCACATAGGCAGTCAAGCTTGGAGGCTGAGATTACAAACGAGCAGCGTAATCCTTCTATGATTACACTTCTGTGCGTTAGAGTCTTAAGTAACAGTGAGAGTAGTGGTGTGGTCTGGAGACAGCTGGCGTACAGTCTCTCCTCTGTCTCACTGTAAAGGATGCCCTTGTGGTTATGCTCCAAGCATTTAATACTTTCAAAGTATTATACAGGACACTGATATATTTTATAAGGGCTGCACATATAATCACAACCTTATCAAATTCGCAATATGGACCCGTGCAATATTGAAATTGCAAGGGGGGGGGGGCACAATTTTTGTTAAAGACAAAATATGTGTCAAACCTTTCTGAATGAAGTATTGTGGTGCTGCAGAGACGTCCCAGCCTACAAATTGTATCCTACAGGCTAAAGAAAAAAAATCTCTGTTTGGTACAGATCCTTGCAACAATCACACTATAATCAATTACATTTTTGTAATTTTAATATATTTCATTGAAAATTAGAATGATACAAAAGTATCATTCCCTCCAATATCGTGAATCATATCGCAATATCAGTCAAAATAATCGCAATTAGATATTTTCCTCATTTCGTGCAGCCCTAATTTTAATAAACATATGTGCACCTGCATTTTTTTTAACTTCTTCTCTAAAAATGATTCTTACCTAGATGTTTTACTGCATTTAGCTGGCATTAGCTGGTTGTGAGCTAAAACAGCTTACAACAAAAAGAAGAGTGTTGAGTTGAGTGTTTGCCAATATGCAGAGTAGTGGTTCGTGAAATTGGTTGCTGACAATGGCAGCCACTACAGGGCCACTGAGTGTATTTGAGTGCAAAAACTGATTCATGTAGCAACGTGTTTGTGGTGTGCTGACAGGTGAGAATAGCTGGAGTTTAGCTCTCACTCGGGATTGCCTCTTTTAACGGGTATTAGTGGCCCACTGCTGCTTCTAAACCTGTTAGTGCAGTCGTAAGCAACTCCAAAGTGTTTGCAAAACACTGACTCGTACTCTGTTCTGTTTGTGGTGCAGCTGAGCCTCTCAGTAATGTTAAGGCACAGTGCTAATTCATTTTAGAAACATGTTCATGGCAGACAAAAAAAAAGAAGTATTTTTTAAAGGAATAGTTCGACATTTTTTGGAAATACTGTACGCTTATTCGGTTTCAGGCTGAGTGTAAGATGAAAATATTGATACCATTCTCACGTCTGTACAACAAACGTTAAACGACAGCCAGCAGACAGGTAAGCTTAGCTTAGCATAAAGACTGGAATAAAGGATAGCCAAGCTAACTGGCTGCTGGCTGTAGCTTTATATTTAGCTTCACATTAGAGTGGTATCAATCTAACCATTTAACTCAACAAGACAGCAAAAAAAAAAACTCAAACTATTACATTAAGAATTTAATTACACAGTCTCTTCAAAAGACAATTTGTTCCTTATTGAAATCACAAATCACTCCATGCACTTGCTGCCTAGAGGGCAGAAACAGATATCTGCCTGTTGACTGCTAAGGTCTGCCCCATGGGCCCACCTGTGAGCTGCTAATGGAAGAAGTAGTCTTTACTGCAGTGTGCAGATTTTACACATCACACACAAATAAACATCAGCCTAATGCAATCAAACGGACCAAAGCATCTATAGCTCTGCTGATAGAAATTATACTTAAGACAACATCCATATCACAAACATGCCGCATGCCTAAACAAACAAGCGCTAAGCTAACTGGCTGCTGGCAGTAGATTCATATTTAATGTTGTAGATATGAGAATGGTATTGATTCTCTATTCTCACTCTTGCGAAAAGCGTTTTTTTCCCAACTATTCCTTTCATGGAGTCTTGCTCAAACCAAAATCTGAAATCATGCCTTGCCAATAAATGTCCCTTTGAGTCTTGATGCACATATTCTAAGGAGTTCCCCAAAAGTGTTTCTTTGTTGAGCAACTGGCAGACAACATTTGGTACTTCAGACCCACAATAGCGCAATCTGTCCTCTCTCAGTAAACCACAGAGAGGTCACGGTGAGGGCACAGAGGGCCAAAAAGACACAGGCTGCTTTCTCACTTATCATTTTTGCAATACACCCACTGTTTTCCGTTATGGTGTGATTTAAAGCTATTGTGTGGGAATGAGCTTTTACTGGTAACACTAATGTCATAATATGATTTGCAGCGTGCGAGCGGGCACGGTGTATAGTCACTTACGCTCCCATTCCCGCGACGTGGAACTGTTGTGCTTAGATTCACAGGGGAGCTGTTTACCGTGGCACCACTCATTCTAGCCATTGTTTCTGCACTCTTAATGACAGACTCAGCCACAATGGAAATCAAAATGGAGACTGTGCCATGCATGCAAACTAAAAGTTCATGGGGCCAGAAGTGAGGAATAGGCCTCCATGAGGAGTCAAAAAAGTCATTAAAAGCTGAGTGATTCAGATTTGAGTGGATTCAGAGGGATTTTGCGCCTTATTACATGCAACATACTGTATAATTCTTTTTGAAAAATGTACCTCCTGAGCTTTAAGTCTGGTTTCATTTATCCATCACAAAATATTTTGTCCACTACTTTATTTCATTAAATGTGTGGTAACAACATTTCTTCCACTGAGTAATGACTATAATTAGCCAGAGCACTAATGTCTGTATTGTCCATGTAATCTGCTCTGTTTATCCTCTGGGATATTTACACAGTCCTATAAGTGAATCAGTCAGCACATCTGCAAATGAATGAGGCATGGTTTCCTCTCAGATGCAGACAATCCGGAGTGATTTCTAATAGAAATTTGGTATAGACGATGATTGAGGGCTTTGCCTTGAAAAAAACATAACTGACATATCTATATATTGCTATAAATGTGAGGCAGGGTGTCAAACATTGGACATTTGTTTTTGTATTATTATGTATAAAAGTTCAGCCGCAGCACTGCCAATTAATGTTTCACCGCAGTTTACACGCTATCACTTCACGCACTGAGTAATAACTACATTTCAATCACGGCCTTATTTGCCTGTCATGCCAAGGCCAAGTAATGCAGTCTGAGGTGTGACTTTGCTGTGGGGTGTTCCTCTATTTTAAGGCTATTAAAAACACTGGTCTGACAGGCAGGTTTTCCCTCTAGTGCTTGTCAGTTACCCAGCCCAGTCATGTTCTCCAGCTGCTGATGGAGCGCCAAAGCTCACAGAAAACAAGTGGTGGTTTTGAAAGACAGGTTCCTCTGTCCTGCGTTTCCTGGTATATGAGACTGGGTTTTAAAGACAGAGCTGGGGGGGACAGAGCGGGTGAGTAGGGAGGTGCGACTACTAGCCAGCTAGATAAAGACTTGGGCCAAGGCCTGAGCAAATAAACAAGGGGATGATTATTTCAGCACACACGACTCGGCTAATTCAGAATGAATTAAGAGTTCCCCGGCTCACAGCGCCGATAAGCCAAACCCTTGTCGCTCTCGGCCCTCGCCTCTGTTTTCTTAACTAATGCTCTCCTCGCTCCCTCCCCGAGGCTTTTTAATCAGTTTAAGTTCTGCGTTGGATCTACTCACCATTCAGGAATGAAATTATCTGAATGAGCCTATTCACACATCCGATTGGTGTTTTTAGACGACATACTGTAAATGTGTTGGATTTCATTGTATATTTATTGTAGCTTTCAGGACCAGGATTTACTTTAGGAGATGATGCATTGCAGCCATGCCTTTCTTGCACAATATACATAAGCATTCACTTAATGACTACAGCAAGCAACTACTACTCGAAATAATCCAATTAATCCTCCTCTTTTTGGGCAATCTCCCCTTATTTTAAACTCATTTCAAGCGGATGGTTTGCAGATGTTTCCTCACTGAGGCTCATCAGTGAAGCTCTGTACCAGGGCTTGGATTACTCTTTTGGTTTTTCTCAGGGTGAGATGGAGCTGAAGGTAGATAAAAGAAAGAGTGTTATTCTATGATTAGAGCCGGAGCAGCTCCTTAATGACCCCCCCCCACACACACACACACACACACACACACACACACACACACACACACACACACACACACACACACACACACACACACACACACACTCCCCCCTCCTTCCAGATCAGTCATCGGCCGTCTGGTCTCTCTGGCCAGCATCACGTAGACCACAGACCTCTGGTCCCCATTAGTAACCCCCCCCCCTCCGCTTGTACAGTATCTCTGAGTCCGATGGTTAAAAGACCCATGGGTTCCGTTACACATTAGCTCTCCATGATGATTGAGCAGCGCTGAGTTTCCTCTGCTTTGATGCCCAAAAAGTCCCAAGATAGAGGAAGGACAGACTGAGACATTTATTTCTGACCATTTGAGGTGTTTTTTTGGTCTGACACAGAGGGGTTTGCTTGTGTATCTGGAGTTTTTTTTTTTCAGCAAATTGCCACGGGTCAAATTCAAACCCGTGCCGCTGCCAAGGACTCAGCCTACATGGGGTGCACACTCTACTGGGTGAGCTAGAGGTCGCCCCTCCGTAGGTGCTTTTGCATTACCATGGAAGGTGTATTCTTGTGTTTCTTGCTCTCATGGTCCAAAGGCACTGAGTCAGAGGAAACAGAGCTCGGTGGAAATGAGACTGTTCCTGTTGCCGATGTTGTCACTACAACCAAAAAGATGCAAAAAGGAAGACATGACTTCATCACTATTGCACAGGAACTACATCCACACCTTGACAGGATCTGGATCAATATCACACCCTAGCTCTAGACATGAGTCTTCTTTTTTGTGTTTCTTTCCACTTCTTACTCATAATTATAACCAAGCAACATACACCAAATATAGACCATTAGACCATGCCTTCTGAACTCTGAAAGTTTAAGGATTTATTTCCCAAATTTTCTGTGTCACATTTATTTGAAATTAAATTGTGAATACCAGTCTACCATGTGTTCTGTATAGTTTGTCTTTTGGTGCCTTAGCACTGTGGTCCACTTGTTTCTCTCTGGTTATCCGCCTGACAGGTTAAGACAAGTAGGTATCTTATCAGCTGTCTTTGACATACATGTCTGATTGTTGGTCAAGTGGAAAAGCTCACTGTGTGTGGTATCAAGAGCTGGTGATGTTTCATTACCCCTTTCTCTTTGTCTCTACATTTCTCTGTTTCGTCTATCACTGAGCTTCTGACTGGAACTCAGGTTTTTTTCTTTTATACCTACCAGGAACTTGCCACCCTGTTGATAGCATTGCACTTTGAGAGAGGAAACACCCTCCAGACATAATATTGTATTTCTTTTTGCCTCAATACTGCAAAACATAAATCTTTCTCAGTCACATATAAAATTCTTTCAGTGGATTTTATTTCTGTTCTTACATACAATTCTCCGTTTTGGTGGATTTACTTATACTTTCACAGATCATATGAGAGAGTATATGGTGTTAATTCACGTTTGTTTCTGATATGCAAATGAGGGAGAGATACTGCAACTTGCCTCCGATCACTTTTGCCGACATGCTTCCAATTTTACAAGTAAGACCAGCCAGTATTCAGAAATATGCATATTCTAGTTGTTCAATTGCATAACAACAGTGTCTGTGATTGTTGTGAGTACTGGCCCTGTCTCTGTTGGTCAAAATCGTACAACAACCAATCAGAGAGCTCTCTCTATCTTTTTCCATCCTTGGAAATCTGCTGAGTGACAGTGTCCATGGCAACAGCTCGGGCTCTGTGCGTCTCCCTTGTCCCCGCTGTGCAACGTTTGATGGCAGTTAAAAGTGTCATGGAGTAATTGGGTTGTGGACCGGATGAGATATGTCCCCTAAGGTGTGACAGAATGTGAGAATTGGAGCAGGTGGTGGACGCCCAGAGGCTCTCGCATACCCATCGCAACACTCAAGCCAATGGTTGTTTCCTTACCAGGTGTAAATCACTCTGCTTGCCACTCTGTCTGTGTGACATCAGGTCTGGAAAATAAAATCCCAAGTAAGTAATGCTGTTGGAAAAGGGTGTGACAATATACTGTGGTATATGGCATATGCATACTGCAATATTAACTTAATCTGAGCAGTTATGACTAAAACAAATGTGTTTGCAGGCATTAGAAATACCAGTGAGTGCAATTGATGTCATTCAATAACAGTGTGGGCTGTCAGAAATCCTAACTGCTGCCTGTTGTTGTATGAAGATTTGTTTTCTTTAGCCAACTTCTCTAAGTTCAGACAATTGCTTTTTATCTCTATGAGAACAATTTCATTATTCAGTTCAGTTTTTATGTAGATAATTATCTGCCCGTAGAAAAGCATTTTATTTAAGATATATTCTATTTTTTCCATATTGCACCTACAAAGTATATTGAGCCAGGCAGTTTATTCTTCACCTTGGAAACAACTTTGGCAGTTGACAAAACACGGTCTCAGCTCAAGTATATTTACGTTTGTTTTGACTGAATCACACAGTCTTCATCAGAAGATAAAGTTTGCTTGGTGGTCATGCAACTGCAGGTGTTCAAACTTTACATTATTCTGATCACTTCTAGGACTTCTTGTCCATGTTTGCTTGGAACTTGAAAACACAGTGCTTGCACATGGTAGACTTCGTTTTCTTCTAGCTTTGTTAAAAATATCTTGAGTGTATTGAACTTTGAACTGTGAGCTAGCTGTATTGTTATACCCCTATTGTTGGAACTTGACATTCTGTAAATGTTTCAGTACATTTGACGTGTGAATTAAAGTGATGAACGAGATCACAAGCCACTCGCAGTATCTTCAAAGCAATGTACCCGTCAAACAGCCACGCTATCCCCAAAATGCACACCTGATCCAACTCAATTGACAGAAGTGATCCAAATGGATCTGCGTTTCCCGTGTCCTGGCAAGTGAAGAGTGCTGTAACTGAGTAGTATAAGCCTATCAGCGTGTGTAGAGGCGACATCAGACGGATGCCATGTGAAAGGAACGAGCTGTCACATTACACTTGTACCAACATCCATGAACAGCGCCAAGGCCATGCCAAACACGATCGGGTGTCCCAGTGGCAGCAGAGGCCGGTCAGGTGCGTGACATCACTCGGTATCACAGCCCAGAGGGGTGATGCCAGCAGGGCTGCCATGTGGCACAGCAGGAAGCGCACAGCAAGGAGGGACCATATCAGTAGGTTTTAGAGAAAGATCTATTGTGTCCATGTTAGAAACTCATATTGGTACTTAATATTATAGAGTGGATTGGCTATTCCATTTTAAACTACTTTTTTCTTCTACTCCATAACATTTCAGAGGCAAATAATGTACTTTTTACTTGAATACATTTATTGACAGAGTTTTTTCATATAAAGCATTATTGTACGTTATTAGGCCATTCTAAATAATTTGTACTTTTGTTTAAGTGCATTTTTATACTTTATTTTACTTAAAGAAATATTTTGCGGATTTAAATCCAGCTCTGTGTCATGACATTGTGGGCAGTGTGTTTAGATGAACGGTGTTCCAAGATCCGTTGATGAAGTGAAATGCGTCAGGGAGGTTCGCCGAGATTTTGCGTCATCTGCCGTCTCTCGGCAGACCTCCGCTCCTCTGTGCACTGGCGCAGGCTGTTTTCATGAACCATTCGTACATATAGCCACAGAATATATTACACTGTAATTCGTATGTATTCCATGTATTTATTACTATAAGCCCAACATTGACTGCCGCTGTATAGGACCACGAAGGTACGCAGAGGGAGGAGGTTGGGATGGATGGGTAACTCCTAGAACACAGCCTTTAAGTGGAGTTTGTGTCCCGGAAGAAGTAAAGGGGATAACCCAACACTTTCACCCAGAAAACCGTTGTTGCTGCATGCCAGTCGACTTTTTATGGCTAAACTGTCACAGCCGCTGTCACATTGACCGGTACCCAGCTCACAGTCACCTTTTCTCAGCTAATCTTACCTGTAACGACCGCTAAACTTAACTGTCACGTGACCGGTGGTTGCCTTAATTTCGTACAATATCATACAAATCCGTTCATGAGAGTGCGTTCACTGGCGCAAGAAGCCAAACACTGTTCATCAGAACACACTGCCCACGCAAAGATGACATAGCGCTGGATGACAATGCAGAACTTTTACTTGAACTGAAGATGTGTTTGACAGCAGTGAGGACGCTCAAGGGATTGATTAATCTAAGAGGTTGCGAGATGATTAATAAAATGGGAAAAAATTAAGAAAAATACTTTTTACAAAATGCGTTTTCGTTGAATACTGGCATTTTACCTCTTCAGGACCCCAAAAAGTAGCACAATGAAGAAGGGAACTCTGTGGTTGAACTGCTCAGAGCTTCCTGACATACAGTATGCGTCCTGTGATAAAGGGGCAAGAGTCACAAGCTAAAAATGTTGGGAATTAGTTTATCAGTGTCAGTGGCCCTCAAAACACATGCAAAAAAAACTTTTCCTTTTACGTTTCCACTCCATTAAACCACTGCACACATGCAGCCATGTAAAAGGCATCAAAGGCTCTGCTTAAGCCTTTTAGGCCATGAACCGAAATTGATAAACAAAAGACTCCCAGTTCCTGTTCTTGGCACCATAAATCTAGAGTGTCCACAGCATGAAGGAAGTATGTTTAAATCATCAGTGAAGTGCTGTTGGTCATTCATAGGGAAAAATGCATTTCCATAATACCCTTAAGGATAAACATAACTACCGGACTGAGTGGGATACAATGGTGTGAAATTGTACCCTGGTGCAGGACATCTAGCCGGTATAGCAACAACACAGCGCAGTGCGCCAGTCGGAGGGATTAAATTGTTTTGAAACCACAGTTGATTGTACAGCAGATAGTGAGGGAGGGAGCTGGCCCGTACATCCAGATAATGGTGTGAGATAGCCTCCCACAAAGCTGCATAGCCAAGAGCCTGGCTATACTGCGAAGTGTGTTTATTTGTGTGTGTTCTGCAGAAGAGAATACATGTGAGTTTACGCGTGCGCACGTATGCACGTCCATCTGTTTGTATACACATGGTAATCTGAATCAACCGCGAAACTTGAGCAGGCTCGCCCACCACGTGTTTAATTATTCAAGGTGCTTTGGCTGAAAACTCGATCACCTGGAGGATCCGTTCTACCGCCACGAGCGCCCCCGTAAGAGAGGGGAGGAGGGACAGAAAAGGAGACCACTGGAAAGGAAATAAGATACCACACTTGCTCTCTGTGGTATGTTCACCTATACAAGCAGAATGAATTAACCTAAGATGGTGTATAAGACCTCAGAAGCTGTCTGCAAATCTGCAAACTTTTTCGTGTAGAGGAATTATTGGACACAGTGGAGATTTATACATTTTTTCGAACATTTTTTCTAAAAATTGGTGTGTCTCCGGTTTAAAAAAATTTAAAACATGTCACCTTCCACTATCTTCCTAATCCACCACGGTTCTCCAGCAGCTGCCTTGATTCCATCCAACCTAATTTGCAGAGGAAAGCAAATTGTGGGCATTTGACCATCTGGTCCTACGCCTATCCTCAAAAATAGAGTCTTTTCCTGCCCAGTCAGAGGTCCCAATTTTATTAACAGCATTGTGCAATAGACACCCAGGAATTAACCATCTCCCTAAATATACCATGTGGGGCCAGAGCCCCGGCTCTGGAGGGGAAGTCAAGCCATGAAAATAGTGATTTGTCGCTATTGTCGCTGTGAAAGGCGTCTTCCCAGGGAGCAGAGTATCTCTATAAGCCTCCAACTGGCAGGGAATCACTTGGTTCAGTAGAGCAGGGTGCTGACGTTGTTCAACATTGTGCCATCAAGGCTTGCAGGATCATGAAGCCTCATGTGGGCCAACAAAGGCCCAGAGCTACTTATTCCTGTTCCTGGCTCCCATCACCATGGTTTGGGTAAAAGTCTGTGGTGAACTTTCCCATGAGAATTTAGGCTGAAGAGTGTGCACGTAACGTAATCATAATATTAGGTATGTCTGACAGTTCATGTTTTCTTTCTCATTTTCCTTTAGACCACATCCCAGGGGCACAGAGAAAATGTACAGTTATTATGAGCCAATATCATGCGGTATGATGTACTATTATTTAATGGCATTATTGAAACTAGGTGTATGACACAATGATGTAGTGTTCATAAGAGACATAACCTAAAAACATGTTACGTTGTTTGCTGGCAATACACTGAACCTTATGTGTTTGAATGGGCCCCTCAGCCCCCATATAAACCCCTAAGGCAGAAACACAAACATTGGTGAGCCTCTGATTATCTGGCCAGCTAAATGAATATTCACACTCAGCAGACTGACTGTGAAGCTGAGATAGCAGCTGGGGCCCGGGGCCTGGGGCCCAGACACCCTATAACCTTCCAACTGCTCATTGGATTGGCCACTATTCATCTGGATGAGGAGATGGCCACTGCAGCCAAGCTCCCCAACTGTTGCCAGAATGCAACTTTACAGACCATGCCAAAAGGACAGGGAGGACCCGACAGACAGGTTGGACATTTTGGTCCAATCTCTAGCATGATGGCATGTTTTATTGCCATATGTAATATTGCCACCCAAGTCAATAAAATAGAAGATCAAACTATGAAATGTGCTCCCAATGAAACAGATACAGTAGCTGAGGGACTCCTTCATTGCCTTGTTCATGATCCCCACTGTGCATGGTCTATATCAGAGATCTTCAACAGGGGGTCCTCAGAGTTGCTGCGGGGGGACCAAATTATTGATAGTTCAAAAATATATATATGTCTGAAAATATACATTAACATGAATCCAACATATTACTTGTAAAGATACATCTTTTTTTAATATACACAACATTGATGATAAGCTTAACTGTATCTGTAGATGACTACCTTACCTATGGGCCAGTAAGCCTAAGGATTCACTGTTCCACATTTTAACATAATGTGTAGAATATATGAATATGCCAACAATTATTATTTTAATAGCTTAGTATTGTATGCACCATAAAAAGGCTCTAGGCCGCCCTACACGTTATTGTAGGTCCAGTTTAATATGCACAACCCTCCTCCTCCCCTTCCACCTCCAGTCTTCATCACACACGGCTCCCTGGGTCCTCCTCCGGCAGACTGCTCCCGTCGGCTCCTCGGCCCGGTCTCCCTCACACCACCACCAGTGTCCAGACTCCATCGGGGGGGGATATCTTTTGGCTTTCTACCCCTTTAAAAATATTTCATAACGATAGAGTCTAAGCTCCAAAGAAGAAATCTCTCCTGATTGAAATACATTATATATAATAAGGGGTCCCTGCTCTGTCTATTTTTCAGCTGAGGGGTCCTTGGCCTAAAAATGTTGAAGACCCCTGGTCTATATTATGATTATTAGTTTTGCTGGATCATACATTTACAGTATAGCCTACAAAGATGTATCTCAAAAAGAACCTAACTTAAGGTCTTTTATATTTTTTTGAATGAATGTTTAGTTTTAACTGACATTTTAATAGTGGAACAATTTCTACTTGGAATTATACTTTTGCCTAAAATTAGTTTGTGATTGGGGTAAAGCCCGGATGAGCCCATACTAAATAACCATGTGATGCACATGAACCATGTTATCCTAAAGAGATGGCTCTCTTTTGTTTTCGCATTATCAATACAACATATACATAGCCTACATGTGTACAAGAGCAACAGTCAGACCACACAAAAACAAAAAACGGTACAAAAAAATACAAATAGAAAACACTGAATGTCATAAAGCATGGTTGAAGAAGCCTATTGTTTCTCCTTTCCACTGTTTTATTGTTTGTGACTATCACTTGTTCAGTCAAATAATAACCAGCGAGGCAGACATAATGAAACACCTGTCATGTCTCTGACAACAATGATATAAAATGGCATGGCCGAACCAACTGCAGTGATCACTCTAGGCTTTAACTGCTACCTGGAAAAACACACAGGTATGCTTTAACTGTATACTCAAGCCATAAAACAACTGTTTCTGCTTCTCATAATGGACTGAATTAGATGTTTTATCACTGATTTGTACTGATAGTCATCCAATAAACAGTTACTAGCCATATGCTCCTTTTAACATTGGTACAAGATTAGCTTTTTTTTATTGTACCTTTTCTTGATTGTGTTTTTTTAGTGTGTTTAGTTAGCCACCATACAGAGGTCATGCAAAAGTCTTTGAAATACATGGGGTAAAAACAAGATGCTCCAGTAATAGGATGGTATACAGTATGTTTCTTTAATTTGATATGCTATTTCTCAATTTGTTATTGACTGAACTTGCCTTATAAGTCAGTACACATAAGGATTCATTTGTAAAATCATTACAGAGTCATCCATTTTATGCTGCTTTGATCTTTGTGTGAGTATTTTTGTTTGTATCAAACGCTAAATTAAATCTAAGGCCTAGCAAAGGCCATTTGCTATGTTGTTGTCACACATCGTTTTTGTTTATGACTGTAAGTAAAGCGTGGTTTCCCTTCTGCATCTTATTATGCAATCCTCTGCCCCAGTAGCAAACAAAGCAGTAAATATCCCTTCGTTGTTTGATCCCTGAGGAAAGGAAGAGGCTTTGAACCCTTTCCTGGAAGCCCCAGCATACCTAGTGGCACAGAAACAGGGTGTTTTTTTCCTCACTGATGGAGATTTAGTAGTGTAAAGGTAACCAGCTTCAACTCAGACAACAACACCCGGTTTCACAGATAAAAAGTACTAATGTATTATCGGGGATAAAAACAAAAGGCAGTATTGATACTATCACTGCCACACCTGAGATCCAACAGGTGGTGTGCATATTCTCTACATATACTCTACTATAGTATACTAGTATACTAGTAGTCTGAAACCAGTGCAATCATTTCATCCACAGTCTTCTGTCTGCAACTATTTGAAGGCAAAAAAAGTCAGGCTTGGCTCTCAGTCACTTTTTATGAATAAACAAATATTTATTTTTATATTTTTCTTATAGAAATACCCATATGGCTTTATTCTGGCATTTAACATGAGTTTAAGCTGCAGCTGTTTTAATGCAAGGGCAAAAACAAAAAAGGACAATGCTGAACATCACCAATAATTAAATACGAAGTTAGGTCAAATTGTACAATACAGCATACATACAGTAAAGTATATTATAATAATATAATATAATATATTAACGTATAGCTTAGTATAGTACAGTATAGTATAGTGTATTATAGTATGGTGTTGTGTAACATAGTATAGTATAGTACTGTATATTAAAGTATAGTATATTGAGTTATAGTATGTATAGTACACTATAATAACATATAGTATAGTATAATATAGTATCGTAAGATATAGTTTAAGATCACAGCGTATGCCATTTGAAAATGAAAATGATAGGATAAATAATAATTTGATGTTTCTTCCACTAAAATGGCAAATGTCTGCTCATGCCTTTAAGATGCATGTTTTGGCCGACCAGCAGTCTATATGAGGCGGCTTCCTTTAAGACCACTGCAAAGGGTCAAATATCAGCTGGGGTTATCAGGTCGCCAGGTCATATTGTACAACTTGCAATGAACAGCCCTGAGGATGCTTGTGTAAAATAGAGTCCTATGCAATTGCAGTACATACATACAGTTTATTATTGCAGCACACACACACACACACACACACGCACGCACGCACGCACGCACGCACGCACGCACGCACGCACACACACACACACACACACACACACACACACACACACATGCAGACGGACAGGGCCTCATCCCTGAGGAGCAGGGGAGGATCAGAGAGCACAGACAAGAGGATATCCATTAGGAAGTCTCTGTAATTGGGATGCAGTGGGGGGCAAAGACTCATGCAGAGCAGCAGTGCAGAAAACACTAGTTTTAAAACTGAATTAGAGCCTGCTCTCCACACATTTATCATAGCCGCACAAAATACATCTCATTTCTCCACGCCCAGCTTCTAATGATAATATTCATCTGTCCGAACCCCCCAATATGTCGCTCATAAATCGTTGCATCCCAGCGTAAAGGGTGGATGTTCCACAGATGTTGCCTTTAAATTTATGGAGGGGCACATCGATGTGAGAGTGTGACAGCAGCAAATTGACTCATCTTGAGCGTTCGCGTTATCCAACACAGCTGTCACTTAATCCTGTTTTTTGTACTTTAATACTTTTTGTTGGACTACTGCCACTGTGCTGGTACTTATTTAGAAGGGGAGGGGAGGCTGCATTTGTGACATAATACATGTTTTTTCTTCTCTGTCCAATTTAAAGAGATCTACGACAAACGCAGAAAGAATGTTGACTTGTTTACAGTATGACTTTGAAGGGTAACACTGAATTTATTTCTGCTTAATTAAACCTCCGTCCTTTAAACCATTATCTGTTAGCCATTAGCCATCCACTGGGAAATCCAGCAGAGGTTCAAGTGTGAGGTATTGTTATAAAACATTACAGTTTCAGAATCTCTACCATACTCTGCCAAGTCATGACGTGTTATTTCCAGGGGGAGCATAGGTTGCACACTCTTCCCTTTTTTTCCTTTTTATTTGTCTTTCTTCATCTCTTCCTATCTCTCTATGTCTTGTTTCCTTCTTTTTTTGGTATCTATTCATCTCTCTCTTTGTCTTCCGTCTTTGTCCGTTAAACTCTGGCGGTCATTATTCTCTTTTCCGTCTTTTTTTTTTTTTTTATTGCTCTCCTGTCCTCTCCCCATCTATCCATCCTCCCTGCTGGTTGACAGGGCGTGTGTGTTGTTTTTATCTGAGTGACATCGGGTCTCTTCCCAGGGCACGTCCCGGGAACAGCAAGTTCAGCCTGATGGCTCCCCTGGGTCCTGCCCCTTCATGAGCCTCCATGTTCCCTTGCTAAATTACAACCTGTCCCACGCACATGCAAGCACTTGTCATGGGCATACACGCACATTCACACACACTAACATACACTCCGAAACATGTTGTACATGCGAGCAACAACAGACCCTCGCGCTGTATGTAAAGACATGCGCACACACACAAATACACTTACGCACATATAAAAAATGCCTATTGCAGGAGCGTGTGGGATATGTGCTCACTCACACACAAGCACACACCCACATATACACACACAGTGCATGTTTATTCAGGTATATCCTTCCTGACTTTGCCAGTAAACCTGTAGTAGTCATGTCGTTATCTCTCAACCTTTGTGACAAAGAAAAAAAGAAGAAAAAAAAGAAAAATCCCAAACTGCTATGTAAGCCTATATGATTTTGTGAGACTCTCAGGATAAATGTGACTGTTTGAGAGAATGAAAATGAAAGACACAGAGGGTCGAGTCACTCAAATAAAAGAGAAAGCCATCTTCACTGATTCAAAGGGAGACAGATCGAAAGAGAGAGATTATTTGTAGATAGATTGCCACGGGCTCTGTGATAGCAGCGCTCTAATTAATAGCTTGTGAAAGCAGATGAGAATAGATGATGTCAGTGTCCTTGTACACACACTCACTCACACACACACACACACACACACACACACACACACACACACACACACACACACACACACACACACACACACACACACACACACACACACACACACACACACACACACACACATGCATTTAGCAAGCCTGCCCATTACAGATAAACACAGCTCCCATAACGAATTAGAACATCTCTATGGGCTTCGAAAAAACAGGAACCATGTGTGAACTTTAAACACATCTCTCAAACCCACACCTTAGTGACACTTTAGAGTCAGTGCCCGAGTGTTACCTAACAGACATGTTACCTACCTCTTTGTATTTGGAACAACTATCATGAAGATGGATTGGCTGTCCACGCTGTATACTCCATTAGACCATTAGTGCAGATTAAAATCCATAATATACAAATAATAAACAAACACACAACTGGACAGAGCAGCAGGCCTGCAGTTTATCTGTGGAGCTGTCAGGCTATTTTATGTCTGTACTTTGACCCTTGGCAGCTTTACTACTGTTAGGTAAATAAATCTACACACGTACTATATCTCCTGAACTTCCACAATTGTTTCACACCTCAAATGACCCCCTTACTGGATCCAACTATCAGTTTTTTCTTAGAACAGTTGATCTCTCCCTTCAATGTTTCTTCTTTTATTTCTAAAGCTGAATCTTAATTTATTATCATTTATGTGTCTAACCAAACTCAAACCATAGCGTTGTCACATCATAAAACAGATTTATTTTCCAACAATGATTTGTAAAGGCTTTGGAAGGCACAGAGAAATGATGTCCTCCTGTCGATGTGGGCGTCAGATCAGAAAACTGTCTGATCTCTGTCTCTCCTCTCCCGTGCTGCTGCTGGGGCATTTGGGTTAAGTGGCATCGGTACATGCAGTTCAACATCTCATCTCCTTGAGTCCTCTAATATTTCCTCATTTATGTCATCAACACATCCATGACTCTATATTACAGCCAAGCATGCGCCCTTAAAATAGCATCTGAATAACGCGCCACTGACTTTAGACTAGGTTTTTCCTGGTCTGTGGCGGAACTGTTTTCCGAAACTGCAAAATAGCACTAGGGAACATTTGCGCCGGTGTTACACCGACATCTGTGACCCATCGAGATTGGTGTCCCCCTACCTCAACCTGAACCAAACCCTTGTCCCTAACCTTAACCACGGAGGGTGGCGCTACGCTTTTAACAGGAGGGACACAGAATACGACGGGTCACAGATTTCGGTGCAACACCGGAACACGCCTCCTTTTTTTGCTGAACCGCCCCCAGGAGCGCAAGTTCATTCCCTAATTTACCGACGTGAGTCTGTGGAGGGAAAAGTCCGCTGTGCGTCGGATGCAAAATAGGAATGATACGTCTGTGTACAAAGTAAATTGCGCTGGGTGCAAGATAGGGCCCTAGGTCTTACTTACTTACTTACAGTAGACTATACTATGTTTGTTTAATCTAGTCTAGAAAGGGTGGTGGTGTTGCTGCTATTTTCAAAGATACAATTCAATGTAAACAGATTTCACTAGGTGAATTCAAATCCTTTGAGTATTTGTGTACTGTGTGAAAACCACACCAAGCGTTTTATTAGTTACCTTATACAGACCCCCAAAATACTGTACAAGCTTCATTGATGAATTTTCGGAAATGCTGTACTGATTTCAATTCTTTTATCCTAACTGGTGATTTCAATATTCATATTGACAATCCTAATGATAACACTGCTAAAGATCTCTGTGCCCTGTTTGATACTATCGAGCTGTCGCAGCATGTAAATGGCCTTACTCACACGAAAGGCCATACATTGGATTTGGTGCTCAGTAAGGGTCTTAGAATTGCTGGTGTTAATGATCTAGCTCTGTCTGACCACTACTGCATTTTCTTTGACGCAGTAGTTTCTCCAGTGATTCACACACAATCTAAATCGGTAAAAAAAAAGGTATATTACGACACCAGTCTTACTTTCATGGAATTGGTATCTAATAAATGAATTACAGCAGCAGGGTCTGTAGAAGATCATCTCAATCAGTTTAATTCTGAAATACTCGGGGTACTTGATGTCATAGCACCTGTTAGGACTAAAATAAGGTCTGGTAAATAGAAAGCCCCATGGAGAAATGCCCTGACAGTAGCTAATCAGAAGAAAGAATACAGGAAGGCAGAACGAAGATGGTGAAAAACGAAAACACAGATTGATCATGAGATCTACAAAGATAAACTCTGTCAGTACAACACTGTGCTACGCAATACGAGGCAGTCCCACTTTTCTGGAATTATTAATAATAATATTAATAATACACGTGTTGATAGGTTAACTAATCCGCCCATGCAGTCGTGCCCGGACTTTGTCTCAATTAAACAATGTAAGGAGTTTGCCGAATTCTTCTGAAATAAAATTTAAAACATAAGATTCAGTATTAGCTCCACTCTGAGCGGAAACATTGACACTTTATCACCCCATACAAAAGTAATGGTCTCTATGTCAGAATGTAATGCTATTAATGATAAAACACTCGCAGTAATCGTGCAGAATCTTAAGCCATCCCAGTGCTCTCTAGACATCATGCCTGCTAGTTTCTTTAAAAAAGTTTTCAGTGCGTTTGCAATGGATTTGTTGCTTATTGTAAATGGCTCGTTACTCACAGACAGTTTCCATGCATCCCTGAAAACTGCAATTATCAGACCCCTTCTGAAAAAGAGAAATCTCGATGCCTCCATACTTAACAACTACAGGCCTATCTCGAATCTGCCCTTCGTAAGCAAAACTATTGAGAAAGTTGCTTTTAATCAAATCAATGAGTTCCTGCAAAAAAATGACATCCTCGATAACAATCAATCTGGTTTCTGTAAATATCACAGCACAGAAACTGCTCTCATAAAGATTCTAAACGACATTCACATGAATAATGATGCTGGTAGTTTGACAGTCCTGGTGTTATTAGATCTCACTGCAGCTTTTGACACTGTCGATCACACAGTCCTTCTGGATAGATTAGAAAACTGGGTGGGGCTCTCAGGAATTGTTCTCAGGTGATTCAGCTCATACTTAGATGGCAGGGGATATGTAGTAAGGATGAGCATTCTCGAATCTGAGAGAATGACATATAGAGTTCCACAAGGATCTATCCTTGGGCCCCTTCTATTCAATTTGTATATGCTTCCTCTTTGTCACACTCTGCAGCACCATAAGATTTCTTATCATAGCTATCCGGATGACACCCAGATTTATCTTGCACTCTCATCAAATGTCTTTGTTTGGAGAAAATAAAGCAGTGGATGAAACAAAATTCCCTCCAACTAAATGAAGATATGACTGAAATAATTTTGTTTGGCAACAAAAAAGGAAGACTGTCACTTAGTACTTACCTTGACTCTAGAGGACTAAAAACGAGTACCAAAGTCAAGAATCTTGGTGTAATAATTGATGAAGACCTAAATTTTGGTCATCACATTAAAGCGGTAACTAAGTTATCTTTCTGGAATCTCAAAAACATAGCGAGAATCAGAAACTTTGTATCAAAACATGATCTAGAAAAGATCAGTCACGCTTTTATCACTTGTAGGGTAGACTACTGCAATGCGCTTCTTACCAATGCTCCTAATAAGACCATAAAACAGCTGCAACTCATCCAAAATGCTGCTGCAAGAATACTCACAAACACTAAGAGGAGAGAGCACATTACCCCAATTCTCAAATCACTGCACTGGCTTCCGGTTAAATTCAGAATCGATTTCAAGGCCTTACTTATTGCCTTCAAGTCTTTCAATGGTCTAGGCCCAAAATATATTGCCGACATGTTTATTGACTACAAGCCTGGTAGGTCTCTCAGATCAGCAGGTACTGGTCAGTTGGTGGTGCCCAGAGTTCTTTCCAGGAGTGGTGAAATGGCCTTCAGCCATTATGTTGCCCACTGCTGGAACCAGCTTCCGCTGGATCTAAGGCATGCACCAACTGTAACCATTTTTAAATCTAAGTTAAAGACTGTTCTCTTCTCCGGAGCTTTCAGTTAGTGCTTGATGGTATTTTAATTACTTTATTTGTTTTTAAACTGTTATTCCTTTATAATATGTTTGTCTTCTCATGTATCTCAATTGTATATTTGTTGTTGTTGTTTCTGCCTGTAAAGCACTTTGAATGACCTCTGTGTATGAGAAAGCGCTCTATAAATAAAATAAATTTGCCTTGCCTTTCCAGGCCGTCAATTCTGTACATTTTCTGTGAAGTCAAATGTTGGTCTTTTTAGCCTTGTGTTCCTCCTCCCTGTAGACCATCAGCCTTACACACACACACACACACACACACACACACGCACACACACACACGCACACACACGCACACACACGCACACACACGCACACGCACACACACACTTGATCAGACTGGCAGGTTTGTGTTGATCATTATAGATCATAGAGGTGTGTACTCATAACAAGAAACCAGAACATTATTTAGTGTGTGTGTGTGTGTGTGTGTGCATTTATGGCGAGGACAGAGAGGGGTTTGAAGGAGTGATGGCGGGGGTCGAAGGAGGAAAATGATACGGCAGTAATCAACCTCTCCTTTCACCTCCTTCCTTTGTTTTCTATTGACAGCCGCTCTTTTTTCCCTCCCTCCTTTTATGCATCTCCCGCTCATACCACACAAACTGGTGTCCATTTCTTTCCGTTACTTCCTCCACAACCCCCCCCCTCTCTTTCTTTCTGTCTTTCTGTCTTTCTTTCTTTCCTTTTTCTCCACTAATCTGTTCAATCTTCCAGACTCTCCCTAAACCCTATTTGGTGTTTTATGCTGTGTCAAAGTGAAATCATAATGACATGACATGAAGAGCATTACCAGCTTCACTGTTCCACATCTTGTTATGCTTAAATATTCCAGCTGTCATGTCAAAACCTTATATATCATCTTTTTAGGAAATTAACAGAAACTGCCCTGCAGTGTTTTTTCCAGTTTACCTAATGATGTTTAAACTGAATGGTGTTTAATTCATGATATGATCCTTTACCAAAGTGGAGTGATAAGGTTTGCGAATAAGAACATAGATATGCAACTTTTCCTTTTTTTGAGCCTCTTTGTGAGCCTCATATCATTCTCCTTACCCACAATGCCAATCTCAAAACATATTTTGACATCTTTCTGTGTTTCCATAGTAACGGATTGTAGTGCTAGAGGATAGACAACTTGAAAAATTGTACAATTGCACATAAGCATATCTTTTTTTTCATTTCACTGTGCTTCCTCACCCCCACTCCTCCCATGCTTTTCTCAAAGCCATGATCCTTCACCCCCTGCCACTTGCACACCCCCAGTGGCTGTTGCATTTTATAAGAGGACGTTGTGATGGTCATTGACCCCTACTGGTCACCTCCAGTAAAGCATCATAGTGTAAATAATGCAAGGTTAATCAGTGATGCCATGAAATGCATGTTTGCAAAATGTCACTACCTCATGGACAACATGGATTTGCAAGTGTTTTTTTAAAAAACTGGTCTTGCTGCTTAGATTCCGCTTGAAATAAAGAGTACAGGACAGCTTTCTCTCCTGGCTGGTCCTTTGTCCAGATCTGCTTTCAGCTCCATCCCTCCCTCTATCTCCCTCTCTCTTCGGCCCACTCAAACTCCTACGCACCGCCTATCTACCTCTCACCTACATCCTCCTCTCTTCTTTTGCCTCTCTTTCTAACTCTCTCTATCTGTTAATACATGCACACTACTCTCTAAACCCCTCTCACCAGCCAATCATTGATGCTTTTATGCCAACATCTAGAACAACAGGGTTTGTTATAACTTTGTGTCATATAAGGAAAACATGGAAAACGTGACATTCTGAGTTTAGTATTCTTATTACCAATGAAAATAACAAAGAATTGAAGGAAATAAGAAAAATAAAATTCTGCATAATGACAATCATATTATTAGACTAGGAGATATTTGCATAGAAACCTAAAAAGAAAAAGCATTTTTCTTATAAATATCATCCAATATTCACACCACTAGAGATGATAGCTGTGTGCATAAATGCATATAATTTGCATGCGGGTGCACACACATGCACACACACATGCTCTGAGGGTAAGGCAGTGGAGTGGCTCCCATTTACACACAACTGTAAATTACCCAACACTTCTCAATCAATTATTCATAATCCGTAATTAATTATGAAACAATCAGTAATCCAACACCAGTCCACACGGCTTCTGGTTGCCTAGTAACCATAACCCATATTAAATGCCACCGTTGTTGCCCGTAACCAGAGCGCCATTTTTTTTTCCCACAGGGCTTCGGGCCTGAGGGTATTATAGAGGAGAGTAAATAACATGTGTGTGTGTACATGCGGAATGAATGCGTGGATGCCCGGGTGTACACGTGTGGCCATATCATACTGGTTGCTTTGAAGGTTGATCACACAGGGTAAACAAGCAAAGCTGATTAATAATGCAGTATTTTGGCTCGTGCCGGGAATGAGTTGTGGCCGGCTAGAGCCCATTAATGGGACACGCCATGGGGAGCACGAGCAAAGAGCACTGCGCTCACAGCCAGACAATGATGCTATAACACGTCTATGGGGACACATAACTGCGCAGAGCACTACTTTGTCGGCACTTGTTCTGGAACTGCATCAGCAAATCTCTGTATGGTGCTCTGGAGGCCTTTATAACATGAGTTTTGGGGTGTTGAGTGGACATTTTTAGGAAGAGAGTGTACAGTGGATCACTTTCCCTGCACTTTACAGCAACAGCACATTGGAAATTGACTGCCTGTGTCCTTTTCTTGCTCTCTGTATCTCTATTCCCTCTCATTATCTCTCTCTCTCTCTCCACTCACACGGCTCTTGTCCTTTTCCTATTCCAAATTCTCCACCGCTGTCTTTTTAAATACAACTTCCACCATCCTTTTTTCCACACCAGGAGATAAACACAGCCTGTAAATATAGAAGCTGTGTTTTTTACTGTCATGCCATGCCAGTGACATGTAAAAATATCCTTCGATCTGGGGAACATCCTGCCTCCAGTGAGAAAATGTAGCACGTTTGTTTGTGTATGTGTGTGTGTGTGTGTGTGTGTGTGTGTGTGTGTGTGTGTGTGTGTGTGTGTGTGTGTGCCTTCTCCTGCAAGAGGTACTCATTTTTTATTTCCACAGTGAGAATCTGTGTGGGCCTGTGTGGGAGGTGAAGGGAGACAAAGGTGAAAGAGGAGCGATGAAAAAGTCAGTGACGTTAGAGAGATAGAGAAGGAGAGAGAAAAACAGAGAGATAGAGAGAGAGAAGTGTGAAGAATGGAGAGAGGTTGGGTGGGGTGGAGGTAAGAGGGAAGCGGTGAGCACCGTGTGACCAGACTGCGGTTCCTTCCTCGCCAGCCTGAGAACCAGGAAGTAGAGCTGCTTGTTCTTGCATTATTGGGACTAACAGGAAATGCAAAGGTCTTCAGGAGGGGTAAAGTGTGTGTGACTGTGTGTGTGAAGATGGTGGCTTGTTGTTGTTTCAGCTAATAACCATCATCATTTTGAACAGGCCAATGCACCTTATTTGAATCATGAATTAAAGCTGCTATTAACATTATGTTATATTAACAATGGATCAAATCACTATGTTTATGTTAAAAGGAATCCTTTGTAGTGACAAACTCACAAAGAATTGTTAGCTAACCACTATTCCTTTCAGCTCTACAGAGCTGTTTAGCTTCCTTTAGCTCATTATTGTTTTGGTTTTCCAGCCCACAGCTTTACTGTTTTGATTCACTCTAATTGCTCTCATCAGCGTTGTTTCTGGCTGCAGACAGCAAAAAATGCTCTGATAAAAACACTGTACGCTACCTGCCCAGCACAATATAGATAAGTTAGCGATTAGCTGCTAAATATAGCCAAGCATTGAGCAGCTAAAGAGCCTAATATTTCCCTCACGAGATGTTGGAGAGCAAAATTGAGCTAAGAGCACAGTGAATTTTGGAGTTACGGGACAAAAAAGTAATGCTAACATTGCTCTGTATGACTGTATAAATAAGCAACTTTTTCCTGTAAAGTTAGCAATATCAATTTAGGTGATGATGATAATCATCATTTTCATATATTAGTGAAAAATGGGAATGTGTTTGTAGAACTTTCTTTCCGCTGCCCCCAAGATCATATGGAATCCCGTGGCTTGCAGCAAAATAGCCCAGGGCACCTTAGTAAGTTACAAAAACTACATTACATGACAATATGTCATATGGTTTTAACTTAGTCAGACTCTGACTCAGCTCCAAAGAGCACTGGTTTATGCTTCTTCTTCTAAACCTCAGTGCAGCCATCTTTCCCTTCAGTCGTGCAGTATAATTGTTATTTATGGGCTTTTTATTATTTCTAAATAGTTCGATATGATACTCTAGGGCCGGTTGTGCTGTCACTGCCCTTTCAGACCAACACAGAAACACACAGCACGTGATTGCATTGCTTAGTGTTCAAGAGTTAGATTTTTGCCCCACTTTTATACTGTGACCCACCAAATGCTGTCAATGCTTTCATATCCTCCAAAACGTAATTGAATCAAATCCATCCAGCAGAGTTCCCGCTGAGATTCCCCACTTTGATTGAGATTGTAGAAATTAGGCTGCAACACATCACTGGGGATCCATCGCTTAAGGCTACGCCAAGCATGTCGCAACCACCAGGCTCTGTGTGGATTCAGGGTCTGCTCTGATTGTAGCTCCACTCCTGGGCTAGATCTTTTTTGTTACTGCGTATATGGCATTACCTAAACTCATTTCCAGCTGAATAAATGAATGACATCTAGAGGGAGATGTTAGATCAGTGGATATGGCCTGTGATGTAGGCTTCTAGCAAGCCAAGAGATCATCAAAATAATCACTGTTGCCTGTGCAAACAGTGTGCAGGTGCTCAGGCACAACACAAGATGAGACAGGGCCCCCCACGCCAGCTCGCAAGGGCCAGGGAGCAGCAGGTTGCCTTGGGAACCCTCGGCTCCCTCTTTCTTGTCATTACTCTTTTGCACACTCCCCCTTTTTAATCTGCACCATGCTTTCAGTGACAACCCCCATCCCCCTTGATATATACTCACACAATACATGCATGCACACACTCACATATAAAGAAGCTTTGACACACAAGTAGACATACGTATGGGTACATGTGCGGACACACATGCATAAACATCAGGCCTATAAAGATAAACATTTTATTATATCCATCGCTGAGCCTATAAACCCCTGTATCAACCTGTCTGTGCCTACGCTCTATTTGGATTTCTGACAAGAATTAAATAAAGCCATTGTAAAAGAGTGTTCCTCTTACATGATTTATTAGTCATACAATACAGAACCCAGCTTTGGATCAGCTTTAGAAATAGACATTTCTATATTCTAACATATTATTTTGATGTGTGTACCCTCATCTACAATATTGATGTAATTGTATTTTTCTTGGAACATACTGTTTTGTATCCAAAGAGGCAAACCCACCCTTGTCTTTATTGCTCTCAACCTTAGCCTTCATTGTAGCATAATCAAAGCCTCCTTGAACAACACCCAACCCCCACTTTTTTTAAGCCCCACTATTTATTTATGTATACATAATATATACAACTCTCAGGTCGCCTGGCTGAGGATGTGACTTGCGTGTAGTTTGAAGCTCGCTCTGATTGTCCATTCTAGAGTAGAGGGAGCGGGGTGACATGATGTTGGCATCCTCCGGCTAAGTGCCCTGGCTCATCACTAAGTGAAATGACGCCACTCAAGCTCCTCAAGCTAAAATTGTTCATATAGTGAATCTTCATGAAATAATGAACAGCAGCCTGTTATTGTTCCAAGGTGTGGCCGTAAATCAAACCTTGAGTGTTAAGAATTGGATGTGGAAGTGGAAGGTGTGTGTTTTCATTTTGATAGAAATGTTTCTTTTATGTAGTGTGAATGTAGGCTTGGGATATTGTGGTGATATATCAGCACTGTTCTGCAGCCTTTGGTATGATGTGTTTTATTGAGGTGAATTTGTGGCTTGATTAAATGTGGTTTTGTCTGCAGTATATCAAGAAATATTGAAAGTGTTTTTGATATGCTTGGCTCCAGGCATAGACAGCACTTAGGACTGCATGGGCGGTGTGCTAAACACTGGAACTCTACTGCCTCTCAGTGGGCAGTGGCTGACTCAGAAGGAGATTACTTTGATGTTACATCTGGAACTGAGAACAGATTTGACAAAATACAAACCTCTGAAAAAAGACAGAATGAAGGAAGTAAGACAAATGCTTTGATCTTCAGGTAAAAATACCCCAAATGATCTAGTTCCAGTTGTTTCAATGTGAGCATTTGTTGCTTGTTCTTGTCTTATGTGATAGTGAACTGAATATGTTTGTGTTTAAGACACAAGTTAGTCAACTATTGCAATGGGCATTTTCACAATTTTCTGGCATTTTTGAATAATCAAAAAGAATTGTTGCCAGATTAAATCGATTATGAAAAGAAATTGTTAGTTTCAGCCCTAACTCTTATTGTTGAGTCTCTGCATAATGCAGCCCTTGGTGTTTAAGTGCACAAATCTAATAGCTCTTTAATTTAAATTCTACATTTGACATCCATGTGATCCATCCAACATTAGAAAGCCTTTCAATTAGTTGAAAACATGTCCGTTTTTGTTTGTATTTCATCTTTCAAGATAAATTTCGAAAAATTGGTAACATTTTCATAGTGACCCTGCGCTGCTGTGCAGGTGTGGTTACCTTCATTTGGTATCCCAAAGTCCAAATCTTTCTGTATGATTATTGCTATGGGAGGTGCCATCTGTAGTCTAAACTCATGCAGGGAGTTGGCTGGGTCAACACACGACACTCCTGGTTATCTGGCTGACACACACCCACGCACATACACACTCATACACATCCAGTCATGTTGGGTCATGGGAACACGACGGTGAGCTCATTCTGTGTTTATTCTGTATGGTTTCCTATTTGAATGTGTCCTTCTCACGGGACTGTTAATGGCTTCCCCTTTCCCAGGGCAGGGCAGTGTGATCAGACCTTATCCAGGTCGTGCCAGGGGGTGGGGGGAGTTGGGGGCAGGAGGTACCAGGAAGAACAAAGTAAGTCCTGGACCCTCCGTCCTCCTCAAGGACTCCTGCTTCCAAGGTTTATCCAGGAATGGAAAGAGCAGACTTTTCCTTAAGAAAAATGAACTGTGATTCCTGAGAGCCTGAGCACTTGTTGGAGAGGGGGTTTTTGTAGCTTGTTGTTGTTGGCGTTATTGTGTGAACTCATATGTTATGTCTGTATTGTTGCTGAGATGGCTGAGCAGACTTTTGAAAATGAAATATCTCATGGAATGCACGAATTCTGGACAATGGTGAATCTGCAATCAAACAGGAACTAAAGACACACTATTTGTAGTCACATCAGGTTTGGTTCACTTTTGATGCAGCTAAATGCTGAATGATTTTTTTTGAGAGATATCACTTCATAGCCTATGGAAATTTAATGATAGAGGTTTGCTGTGGTGAGAGGCCTTAGCCCTTCAAAAGTCTAGCCTGAAAGTAAAATGATGTATCTTAGCAGAGAGCTGCAGGGGAATTAGCCCTCCAAAAGAATGCAAATGTGACATTTGGGGTTGAATAATCTTTAGTGGTCTGGACAAATGTTGACATTTTGTGGAAGTGAATGAACTGAGACTGACAGTAAGCTGTGCTTGTATCCTGCTTTGGTTTCGGCTGGAAACTTCATACACACAAAGTAAGGTAAAACTCTTAATTATACTTAATTAAACTCTTAATTATAATAATAGTCTTGGAGGCAGAAAATAAGACTTGTTCAACATTCATAGGTCACTGAAATTTATCTTGAATATATCCATTGTGCATAAACACATACAGGTATATCTGCTCACATAGCGCACGGAATTGCTTACACACATTCGCTGAGGGCCCTTAAGGGAGTTTGGTATTCAGCATTGTTGCGTAAAGGAATGATAATGTCCTAAAACACCATAGATTAGAACACCTCATACCCTCTAGTTGCCAGCAAATGGACTGAAATGTTAACTTCAATATTTGCAGCTGCCCTCCGAGGGTTCAGAGGTTCCTGAGGTTGAAATGGGAGTGAAATTAAACATGATAGGCACTTATCTAGAGAGGTGGGGTGAAAAACTGCCTCTGGTATCTCATTAAAAAGCCAATGTTTAGTATGGACTATATTAAGGCTGGTATTGATCTGACTGAGTTGTGAACCTGGGTCGATCCGTTCAGCAACGGGCCTGCTGGGTAATAGCCCTGCCCCGTAGGTGCCAAGAATAAAGGTCATACCCCTCCTGCCATCCATCTATTTTTTCATCTACACCTGTCTCAACCCAGATGTCTTCATTTTAGTCTCATTCCGATTGCATCTTATAACTCACAGAAAGTTATTCTGATGCCACGGAGAGAAACATCGTTATCATTGATTGTGCTGGCCACATAGTCTACACTTCTATCTTGTTCATATACTGCAATTACAGGTACTTTTACACTTGGTGAATTACAGCTGAAATGGTAAATGGTCCATGATGTTTATGTGAGCGATCCAGCTATAGACCTGTTTATTCTATTTTCTCCAGACCTCTGAAATCTAGCCCATTAATTTTTGTTAAAGCAACTTTAATCACTGCTATTATGATAACAAAGGAACTCTGAAATCCATCCACTATGCTGTATAGTGCCCACAAAAAGCTCCAACTACTATTCAAAAAAGTACCATTTATAGCATGTACATTACTTATGCTGACAATACTTTCATGCAAATTGGCGACATGAAAACTGGGACTCTCCTACTAAGGAGTAATAAATGTTGTGGTGATTTCGGACAGAGCTGACGTTAGCGACTAGCTAACGACAGTGGAGCATTTGCAGCTGAAGAGCCACATATTTCCCTCAGGAGCTGGTGGAGACCAAAAACCAAAAGGAAAGTAATATTGGACTTACATTTGTGAGGTGGCCAAACTCCAAATGATTGCTAATATAACTGCTTGATGAGCAAATAGGCAACTGTTTTTTTTAATATCAATTTAAAAGGTTATGGATAGGATATGTCAGTGTAGCTTGTTTCCACTGCCCCCAACCGGTCGAGGCAGATGGTCACCCACCAAGAGCTTGGTTCTGCTTGAGGTTTCCGCCTGTTAAAAGGAAGTTTTTCCTTGACACCGTTGCACCAAATGCGTGCTCTTGGGGGGAATTGTTGGTTCTCTTTACATTATAGAGTGTGGTCTAGACCTACTTTATCTGTAAAGTGTCCTAAGATAACTTCTGTTATGATTTGACACTATAAATACAATAAATTGAATTGGCCACAAATCTGTAATTACAAGTTTAAACAATAAATTCACACTTTATTTGTGTGCATCTGCTCGAAAAATACGAATTTGCAAGGCAGAAATCTAGGCTAATAGCTTTAGCCACCTAGAAGGCAAAACAAGGTAAAATAAGAGTGGAAAGAGATCTTCATTATTTCAGTTTGTGGTGTGTGACTGCAAGGTTCCAGCCCAGCCAAGCCATTAGCATAACTGACATGGTGCTATACTGACTCTGCTACTAATGAAATGTCGATACAGACCACTATCTACCCTAATCAAATGTTAATTGAGGAAGTGATGGATTGTGGCTGCATGGTTCGGCCACAATCTTCTCTTCCCTGTCTGCATGTCTCTCCATGCCTTCCTCTTTGCTTGTGTGGAAGAATGGAAAAAAAAAAGTTAAAGCATGTAGAGAGTGTGCTGAGCTGTTATTTCTTTCTCTAACACGCCTGTGCGCTTTTTATCAGCGACGTCAAAGGTAGAGTGTTAATCCTTCATGTCAGTCCTTGAAAACTAGCGTCTCAAAAGCCTGTTCCTAAACCTCTGCAAAGACATCCTCACAAGCACAGAAAACAGGCACTGTTCTCTTCATTATGTTTTAAAGCTTTCTTCAGATCTGCACCCCCCCTTGCACACTGCAGCGCATAGCCTACTGTGCTTAACCTATTGTGAGACACTGTTGAAGCACAATATGCAGGGGTTAGCACATAAAGGTTGGCGCCATCTATGTAAAAAAAAAAGGCAGACATAAAACAAATGATCAGACAGGCAGGCAGCAAGTGCTCATGGGTGAGTAGTTCACCTCTAGATATAATCTTCATGAAAGCCACTGGTAGGTGGCGGTGCCCTTTATGACGATAAACAGAACCACAACTATATTCATCTTCCTCCTCATGAGTGCTGCCGCATTAACTCTGGCTCCAGGCGTAGAAATAAACTCACTTGTGTCTTTGGATAGCAAGGATAAAGATAAGTAGCAGAGCACACTGGGGTCATTAGTGTTGTGGAGGAGGAATGGGAAAGGTTAGTAATTCTTGCTTGTGTTAATTGGCTATCAGCATTAATGAGATGCAGTGGCTGAATAGAAGAAGAGTTTAAGTGTCGGGTGCAAAATGTCACAAGCAAGTTCATGTCACCTCCAGAATGGAAATGTCAGCTCACTTTTTTTGTCTACACATGAGTAATGGTGGGTCTGAGTGTGTGTGGGTGCGTCATCTTTGTGTGTGTGTGTGTGTGTGTGTGTGTGTGTGTGTGTGTCTCCTCACAGCCTGTGGTCTGTGTGCAGATTCATATCTAAATTAGATACTCTGTCTTGTTAACATCAACCTTTAGCCTCATTAGTATAACTGCTAATTACGACCTCCCTCCCCTGTCCTGCACCCAACACACACACACACACACACACACACACACACACACACACACACACACACACACGCGCACGCATGTATGCACGCACGCGCACGCACACACACACTTGCCACTCTCACCACGGGGTGTAAAAATAATGCATAGCCTACACCGCCTCAATTAACGAGGAGTTTGCCAACACTGCACAGGTTGAAAACGGGAATCAGTCAGAGCATAACACTTATCACATTGTTATTGATCAGTATTGCAAAATGTGTGTCAGGACATTACCAAGACATAATGTCCCTTCCCAAAAATGGCAATTTGTGGAGAAAATGAATCTCTTAAGAGTGGGAGCGTTAATCATTTCCTGTTTTGTACATTTGCATTTTATTTGTGTTCCACTTGGGAAACATTTTAATTTTGTGGCAGTTCTGTGAGTTTATTACATATGTTACACTTAGCTGTTCATAAGCATACATAAACATAGCAGCTGCTTAGGGTCCTGCAGAGGCCCCTAAACAAATGAATTATTTGTACATTATCTGCATTACTATCGCATTTGCACTCTGGTTTGCTCTGTTACTTTTCAGTGCACAACATTCCAAAGGTAACTAGTGGTATCACAATAATTACCAGTTCCTTTTTAAATGTGTGAAGGTGTAGGGTGTTTTATATTTCAGACCTTTTGTCTGCTTCAGCAGCCAGCACAGTATGATGTAGTTTCCGGCAGAGTCAGTGGAGGGCAGTGCATATCAGCATGTCAGTGCTGGAAGTATGAGACTGTGAGAGCATTAAATGGAAATATTAGAATGAATGTTGTTTCCTTTTCTCCAGCTCTTGGTTTAATGGTGATGGCAGGTCATTTACAGAAGATTTAAATTTGACAGCCAGTTTGATGGTGACAAGTTCGGCCTCTGGGACCCCTTGGCATCGCAAAAGACGGCGTAATGAAATAAAACGCATTCTGAATTCTTGTGGAGGTGAAACACCAACAGATAGTTATTTCATAACATCACTGTTAATTAAATGTTAGGGATAAAAAGCAGGAGCCTTGTCACCAGACTTGAAAGGAATAAGTAATCTTTTCTTTCAGTTTCTTTTGGGGTTTTCTTAACAAGTTTGATGCTTTTTAAATTCTAAAATGTAAATACACCATTTAGCATCATTTGATATCAACTGTTCATAATTAACATTAATTATCTGAATAATGTGCATATAATTTAGGGGAAGGTGTGTTTTGAGATGAAGGCAGTATTCGGGGTAAATAAAACCTCAAGATCAAACTGAAATTAGCATATCAAATGTAGATTTTATTAAATAAAAATAGTAGAGATATATTTCAGAGAACTCATATCATGGAACATTTATGTGTTCCTTGTACAGTGGCTTAATGGTTGGAGAGAGTCTTCCCAAAACTCTGCAGAGGTTTGACATTGGTCTCACTCAGCTTAAGTCACTCTAAGCATCAGCCAAATGCCTTAAATGTGATGTAAATGCAATGCACCTTGGTAGAGATAGATGTGTCCTGGGAAGGGGAAATAGTCAAATCGAGATGATTTTTCAATACAACAGCCGAGGAGATTGTGGCTGGGGAGCGACTGAGAGGACAAAATGGAGGAAAACATAAAAAGGTTGGAGGAAGAAAAGGAGTCTGCTAGCTAGATCTACCCAAAGCTCTTCAAAACACCTGTCTAAGGGGACACTTTAAGTCTCTAAAAATAGAAAATCATCGAGCCTACGATCCCCCTCTTCCTCCCCCAGCCTCCAGAGACTGTATCTCAGACAGAAATGGTAATTGGTTCTGAGAGTTTTTGCACCAGCACTTTTAAATAAATTCTTAATTTGTGAGGCAAACATTTGTGGCACTCCCCTGAGAAAATGGACTATTTGTGAGGAAGCACTCCTGCCTTAACCTAGGGCTTTGCTGGCTTCGGCTGCCTTCAGCTGCCTCCCTGTCATCAAATGTGAAACACAGATACATCTGCCATTCAGCCCACAGCACAGGCAGCCAGACGGAAGGAGAAATATTTCTGTTTGGGGGGAATGTGGTGCAGAGTATTTAGAGGCAGTTGATGAACCCCACTAGGTACACAGACATGTCATACCCTCCCTAAACTTTTGTGATTGCTGGGGTTGTGCTAGATAAGCCACGGGCTGGGGTACCAATGAAGTATAACAATGAGCAGGGGATTAGATATGAGAACAACTTTATAAGCTTCCATTACATGACCACAACAGATAATGTTTAATCCACACCACAGCCTACATAATTGTGACGCACATTCTTTTTATACAGTACTAATTAAATGTGTTTGTTTCTTCAAAATACCATAGTGCCAAACAAGTACAGAGCCTGTGGGATCAACAATATGAGATAAATACAATTACATCAGCATATTCTTACTTTAATAATTACCCATTGTGGGTCATTTTGACTTCAGATAAACTGACATACTATGTAACAACGTCACCACCCATAACAATCAAAGGTTAAAGGTGCCTTTATTGTCATTCACAGATAAATGAAATTTGTTATCTGCATTTAACCCATCCGCCTATCCCAAACTGCAGGCGCCAACTTCAGTCTTTTTGCTTTTGGTCATATGGCACTGACAGGAGCACTAACCTAACATTTTTGGTATGGGAAGAAATCACAGCACCCAGACATGAAGCTAATGAGGAACTGCCCAGCAACAGCACATTGCTAGTGTGTAAGCTACAATGGTTCTCCAACTATAACCCTGCAAGTATCCCTGTGTCACCAAGCTTATAGAACCACATGCTGATATTATTTTGTGATGACGCACAAATTAACTTAACAGTGCCACTTTCTGGTGTGACCAGATCTTATAATAACCTTTGTGCTATGAGCACAGGTGGAGCCCTCTGACAGATGATAAGGGTCCAGGCCTGTAGAGCCTGTAGAGGTTATTTGAGGGTGTTTCTGGGAAGCATATTGGCTGATTATTAGTGCTGTCAGTTAAATGCGTTATTAACGGCGTTAACGTAAACCCATTTTAACGGCGTACATTTTTTTATCGCGAGATTAACGTTCTTTTTGGCATAGCAAACTTTGTAGTTTTTTTCACATGCTGTTGCAACAACTAGTAACGTTAGAAGAACTACAACACCACACCGGATCTAGCTAGACCGGAAACTTGTTTGGGCTTGCGAGCCGGCCAAAGACTAGTAGGCTAACGTTACGTTTTGATTGGATGGCGAGTGCGAGACGCCGATATGGATGCCAATAAGATTCTGAATGGAAAGTTTACTTTTAAAAAGTTGCCAAATGGTTCCATTGACAAGACCAAAGTGATCTGTGTGTTTTGTCGTTGTGAACTGAGCTATCATCGCAGCACGTCCAGTCTGAAATACCACTTGATGGACAAGCACACAGCTGATTCGCTGCCCCCTCGTCAAAGCCAGGCGACAAAAGCACAAAGCAAGCCGATGAGAAATGAGAAAACATAATTGGACAAAAGAAATCTATGGACATTTAGAATAGTTAAAAATGTGCGATTAATTGTGATTAAATATTTTAATTGTTTGACAGCACTACTACGACAAACTACTTTTTCTGTCTGTGTTAATGATCTAGGGGTATTAAAATGCAGTACTATAGTGAGATGCATCATACTGTCGCAAAATACAGTATCTGGTATGATGTTGTTAGTAAATTGGGATAAATAAATTTGAAAAACACTTCAACACACTTTAAGATTCAGATGATACTGCAGATTCTTGAGATGCATTCATTTCAAAAGGACAAATGTCTGTATGATGTGCATTGTGCTACACAACAGTGGGACATGATTGCTCCCAGTACTGCTGCCTACCTTCACTGTGACATCAATTGTAAGCAGACACAGTTGGTGTGAGGTCTTTAGATTACAAACTGCTTCCTTTCTGACAATTGGAATTCAGAACAACACAATCTGTCAGGAAAAGACAGGTGTCAGAGAGGCTCCCAGTAGGACTGAGCTACTGAGAGACGGAGGGAATATCTGCAGCAGTTCTCCAGTATTTCTAATAATCAATTTAGGCAAACATGGTGCTGAAGGAACCAACAGATTAAAGAAGATCAAAGAGCACTTTAACTCTTCTGGCGTCCACCTGATCTGTACTCATTAGTGTGCAACACATGAACACACATACACAGGACACAGGCACCATCATTTCTCAGTATATCTTGAGAGTCTGCTGTACACAGTGCAGAGCCTGAACTGTATTATTCTTACAGCATTGATGGAACAACATCACATTTCGGAAATTTTTCTCCAATTCTCCTGCCTTGCTTTCTTATTCCTATAATTGGTGTTGTCTGAGGGAGAGGGCAAATGTAAGATAAAGGGAGACTGACTAATTGAAAGTGAGCAAGGCTTTTGCAAATGCATTTACTACATGTATTGAATACAAATATAAAAACTTCAATTTGAATCAAGTACCTCCACCTGAAAGCCTTTTCTGAAAGGATTTTCGTTACAGTGCTGCTACATCAGCTGAAAATCCTCAAGTGTAAAGTAAATGAAAATGGGGGTGGATTTCTGGAAAAAGACTGGATTTGATGCAGCCTCATTATATCAGATACAGTAGGGCCTTTGTCAAACAAAGTTTTCTGTTTATAGCTATTTTACTGCCAGCAGATTTGATTCTGACAAAAATGTTGCAATTAAAGATTAAAGCCCACGTTGTGATGTTTTCTTCTACAGCAAATAAACAGACAAAAGATCTTATGGATCAGCATCTTTTCAGGATTCCATGCTCACTATGGAGGATATGAATGGTTGGAAATATTGTTGTTTCTCGTTCAGTGGGGCAGTGTTAGAATCACACACACAAACACACACACACACACACACACACACACACACACACACACACACACACACACACACACACACACACACACACACACACACACACACACACACAAATGCACACACACATGCGCCAAATTGAAAACATGTTTTTACAAGTTGTCATTTTGCTATCCAGTTTGTCTCTGGGGTATACTACAGGACAAGTCCCAGTGTTACATTTTGAAAATATAAAACAATAAAGATGTTCACTCAGTGAACTATGCTCCCTCTAGCCTCATTAGTCTACGTTGGCCGACAGGGGCAAACGCCCTGCAAACACATGCAAATAGACAAAACACAAGCAAATTAAGATAACAACTTCATTCATTTGACAACACATGTGCAAGCATTCAGCAAATGCTCTGCAAATACACACAACACAACCAAATACATAAACAAAATAAAAAAAATAAAAAACGATACAAAACAAAATGCAACAAAAAGACGCAGCATCCAGATTACACAACGGAAGTTCTCCAGACCTCTAGAGGGAGCAGCTAGTGGAACAGCTTGATTTTAGAGAGAGAGAGAGAGAGCCGGCGGGGCACGTTCAATCTCAGAACGGTGTGCACAGTTGTGAAATGGTGTGCAACTGCTTTGAGATCATAGACTGTAAATATTAAGTCTATGTTTGAGATATGTTTTCTCTCGTTTGGTGGGTGTGTCTCGGCTCAGGTCACAGGTGATACTCAATCAGCAGAGGCGTCTGTAAGCTCGTAGTGATAAAACTTTTAAAACTGCATCAGCGTTTAACGTTGACGTTTGTTTAAGCCATATTACATGAGAGGGTTTAATTTCGAGGTCCGAAAGGCGCATCACTGAAGTGTAAGCCTCCTCAAGTATACTATTGTGATTGTACAACAACGGTTACCAACAAAATATGTGATCAATCTGTATTCATATTGTGGAGCAATTCGCTCTTGAAATACAAAAAAGAAAAAACAGACAGGATTTATAGTCCCTCCCTGTTTAGTAAACCAGCCGAATTACCGTGGGATTTATCAAACTGAATAAATCCCGCCTGCACATATAAACACAAAACTGCTTTGCTAACTCCATCGTGTTGTAGCTAAGACATCTGCTGAAAAAGTTATTGTATTCATTAGCATGATTGCTAAAAACACCAAAGTACGAAGACATAGGGACCAGACGCGAGCTTTTATTTTGAAAAATCTAAGCTTGGGGACGGCACCAGCCGGGAGGGCATGAGACGGGAGCACAGACTGTGTACACTGTGTGTGTGTATATATATATATATATATATACAGTCTATGGACGGGAGGCATGAGACGGGAGTTCTCCAGGCTGCAGCCATACCCGACTCTAATAAAAAGGCAGAGCGCTCTCTCCCCGTGGGGTCGAAAATCCAGCTGTTCCACTTAGCTGCTCCCTCTAGAGGTCTGGAGAACTTCCGTTGTGTAATCTGGATGCAGCGTTTTTTTGTTGCATTTGTTTTTGGGGTTTATGTGCTTTTCTTTTTGCAGCTTGTTTATGTATTTGGTTGTGTTGTGATATTTGCAACGCGTTTATGTTTGTGTTGTGATATTTGCAACGCGTTTATGTATTTGGTTGTGTTGTGTTATTTGCAGCACGTTTATGTATTTGGTTGTGTTGTGTGTATTTGCAGAGCGTTTGCTGAATGCTGCACATGTGTTGTCAAATTAATGAAGACGTTTTCTTAATTTGCTTGTGTTTTGTCTATTTGCATGTGTTTTCTTAAGTTGCAGGGCGTTTGCTCCTGTCGGCCACTGTATTAGTCTCGCTGTTTTGGCAGACAACAGCGCAATGGATTTCGAGAGAACGCAAGCTTTGATGTGAGAGAACTTATTGGTTGAACTAGAAATTACTTATCCTGCGGTTTATGACACAAGTATTTTTATGATCTACCTAATGGGTGAAAAAATTGGAATATATGTTAACAAAGTGTCAAGCTCATTATTATTGCAGCAACAAAACAACAGCTTTTGAAGACACAGACTACTCAGTTTAAACATATATATGTTTCATATTTATATGAATACATATATATATATATATATATATATATATATATATATATACATATATATATACATATATCAAGTTATGCTACCAGCAAGAATGCAAATTATATTTACAACAGTGCTACAAGGACATTTATACTTGGTGTGATGATGCTCTGCCATCATTTGCAAAATTGATCACTTTATTTTTCGACATACTATAATATGACTTTTTTTATCACTTTTTTCGACATACTATAATATGACTTTTTATTATAACTTTTTTCGACATACTATGATAAGATGTTTTTCGTCATACTATACTATCACTTTTTTATCACTTTTTTTGACATACTATACTATAACTTTTTCAACATACCATACTATCTCTTTTTTTGACATACTATACTATCACTTTTTATCACTTCTTTCGACATATAATATTACTTTTTAATCACTTTTTTCGACATACTATACTATGACTTTTTTAATCACTTTTTTCGACATACTATACTATGACTTTTTTATAACTTTTTTGACATACTATGATATGACTTTTTCAACATACTATACGATGATTTATTATCACGTTTTTCAACATACTATACTATGACTTTTTTATCACATTTTTCAACGTACTATGCTATGACTTTTTCGACATACTATACTATGACTTTTTTATTACTTTTTTCGACATGCTATACTATAACTTTTTCGACATACCATACTATCACTTTTTATCACTTCTTTCGACATACTATAATATGACTTTTTTTATCACATTTTTCAACATACTATGCTATGACTTTTTTGACATACTATACTATGACTTTTTTATCACTTTTTTCGACACACTATACTATAACTTTTTTTTAATCACTTCTTTCAACATACAATAATATGACTTTTTTATCACTTCTTTCGACATACTATGCCATGACTTGTTTTATACCCTTTTTTTCGACATACAATAATATGACTTTTTTATCACTTTCTGCGACATACTATAATATTACTTTTTTATCACTTTTTTTCGACATACTATACTATGACTTTTTTATCACTTTTTTCAACATACTATACTATCACTTTTTTTTATCTCTTTTTTCAACATACTATACTATATGACTTTTTCGACATTTTATGCTATGACTTTTTATCACTTTTTTCGACATATTATACTATGACTTTTTTATCACTTTTTTTCGACTTACTATACTATGACTTTTTTTTGACACACTATACTATGACATTTTCAATATTTTATCACTTTTTTCGACATACTATATGACTTTTCAACATACTATACTATGACTTTTTCTTCACTTTTTTTGACATACTATACTATCACCTTTTTATCTCCTTTTTCAACATACTATACTATCACCTTTTTATCTCCTTTTTCAACATACTATACTATGACTTTTTCGACATTTTATGCTATGACTTCTTATCACTTTTTTCGACATACTATACTATGACTTTTTTTATCACTCCTTTTGACATGCTATACTATGACTTTTTTATCACTTTTTTCGACATACTATACTATGACTTTTTTATAACTTTTTTGACATACTATGATATGACTTTTTCAACATACTATACGATGATTTATTATCACGTTTTTCAACATACTATACTATGACTTTTTTATCACATTTTTCGACATACTATACAATGACTTTCTTTTTAATCACTTTTTTCAACATACTATACTATGACTTTTTTATGAAAACACAAACTTTCTATCAGGTCAGATAGCCTAGGTTGATAAGATTATGGTTATCAACAAAAGGTTCAGTGTTTGAATGTTACATGTTTGAGGAAGTTTTAAGGGTCAAATATACCAAGTGAAAGAGACAAATATGCCGAAATCATGAACTCTTCCGTCAGGTCGGATAGCTTAGAGTAGTAAGAGAATGATCGAAAGACAGAAGGTTGAGTGTTTCAATCTTATATGTTTGAGGAAGTTTTGAGGTCCGGTATACTTTCTGAAGGAGACAAATATGCCAAAAACACTGCTTTTGTGATAAGTCAGGTATCTTAGAGGGTAAAGAGAATGTTTGGGAGACAGAAGATTGAGTGTTCAAATCCTATATGTCTCTGAAAGTTTTGAGGTCCAACATACTAAGTGAAAAAGCCAAATGATGAAAACATCAACATGCTTCTCAAGTCAGATAGCTTAGGGTGTTAAGTGAATGTTTGGGAGAAAGAAAGATGAGATCAAAACCTGTATGGTGCAATTGGTTTGAAGGTGCACATTCCAGGGATGAAGAATATATATATTTTTTAGACGTGCTATGTACTATGACATTTTTAAACCTTTTTTCAACATACTATACTATACTATGACATTTTTGTAATGTTTTTCGACATGCTATACTATAACTTTTTCGACATACTATACTATGACGTTTTTATCACTTTATTTCGACATACTATACCATGACTTTTTTATCACTTTTTTCAACATACTTTACTAAGACTTTTTATGAATGAACATGCTATATACTATGACTTTCTTATATTTATTTTGACATGCTATGCTGTACTATGACTTTTTTATTATCACTTATGACATACTTTACTATGACTTTTTTTAAATCTTTTTTCGACATACTATAACATTACCTTTTTATCACTTTTTTCGACATACTATACTATGACTTTTTATGACATACTATACTATGCCTTTTTTATCACTTTTTTCCACATACTATACTATGAATCTTTCAACATACTATACTATGACTTTTTTATCACTTTTTTTGACATACTATATTATGACCTTTTATCACTTTTTTCGACATACTATACATTCATTTTTTTTTCACTTCTCTCAACATACTATAATATGACTTTTTTATCATTTTTTTTGACATTCTATACTATGACCTTTTTTCGACATACTATACTATGACTTTTTATCACTTTTTTCAACATTCTATACTATGACTTTTTTTCGACATACTATACTATGACTTTTTATCACTTTTTCGACATACTATACTATTACTTTTATATCACTTTTTTCTACATACTATACCATGATTTCTTTCGACATACTATACTATGATCACTTTTTTCGACATTTCATACTATGACTTTTTATCACTTTTTTTGACATACTATACTATGACTTTTTATCACTTCTTTCGACATACTATACCATGACTTTTTTATCACTTTTTTCAACATACTTTACTAAGACTTTTTATGAATGAACATGCTATATACTATGACTTTTTTATATTTATTTTGACATGCTATGCTGTACTATGACTTTTTTATTATCACTTATGACATACTCTACTATGACTTTTTTATCTTTTTTCGACATACTATAACATTACCTTTTTATCACTTTTTTCGACATACTATATGACATTTTTCGACATACTATACTATGACTTTTTTATCACTTTTTTCGATATTCTATACTATGACTATTTTATCACTTTTTTCGACATATTATAGTATGACTTTTTTTGACATACTATACTATGACTTTTTATGACATACTATACTATGCCTTTTTTATCACTTTTTTCCACATACTATACTATGAATCTTTCAACATACTATACTATGACTTTTTTATCACTTTTTTTAACATACTATACTATTACTTTTATATCACTTTTTTCTACATACTATACCATGATTTCTTTCAACATACTATACTATTACTTTTTTATCACTTTTTTTCGACATTTCATACTATGACTTTTTATCACTTTTTTTTTGACATACTATACTATGACTTTTTATCACTTCTTTCGACATACTATACTATGACTTTTTTTATCACTTCTTTCGACATACTATACTATGACTTTTTAATCACTTTGTTCGACATACTATGACTTTTTTATCACTTTTTTGACATGCTATACTATGACTATCTTTGACATACTGACTTTTCCATCACTTTGACATACTATACCATGACTTTTTATCACTTTTTCGACATACTATTTATGACTTTTTTCAAGATACTATACTATGACTTTTTTCGACATACTCTACCTATGACTTTTTTATCACTTTTTTCAACATACTATACTATGACTTTTTTCGATATACTATACAATGACTATTTTAGGACTTTTTTCGATACACTATACTGTGATTTTTTATGACTTGTTTTGACATACTAAACTATGACTATTTTGACATACTATATTTTGACTTTTTAATCACTTTTTATAACCATAACTTTTTTGGATCGATCACTAGTCCAGCCTGGGTATACTTGTGTGGAGTTTGCATGTTCCTTCAGGCTTTCTTCATACTATACTATGACTTTTTTATCACTTTTTTCAACATACTATACTATGACTTTATTTCTCTTTTTGACATACTACAATATGACTGTTTTCAACACGCTTTATTCAGTGGCACGGTGTCTCAGTGATTAGCATTGCTCCAATTGGTATCAACATAGGCACTGCAGACTCTGACGCTTAGTTTGAATCCCAGTCTGGATTAGGCCTTTTTGTGTGGAGTTTGCATGTTCTTTCAGACTTTCTTTGACATGCTAAACTATGACTTTTTTTCAATAAACTATAATATTACTTTTTTTGTCACTTTCTTGAACATACTTTACTTTGACTTTTTTTCGACATACTATACTATGATCACTTTTGTTACTATATACTATCATACTATACTATCATTTTTTACCACTTCTTTCAACATACCATACTATGACTTTTTCATGACTTTTTTCAACAAACTATACAATGACTTTTTTTTCCGACATGCTATACTGCCTTTTTTCGACATACCAACTAGGACTTTTTCCTAACTTTTTTTCGACATACTATACTATGTTTTTTTTAAAAACTTTTTTTGCATACTATACTATGACAATTTTTAACATACTATACTATGACTTCATCACTTTTTTGGACATACTATACTATGACTTTTTTAGGATTTTCTTCCGGCATTTTAGGCCTTTATTTGACAGGACAGCTTAGACATGAAAGGGGAGAGAGGGCGAATAACATGCAACGAAAGGCTGCAGGTCGGAACTGTACCGGCAGCTGCTGCGGCAAGGACTGAGCATCTGTAGATGGGCGCATGCTCTACCAGGTGAGCTACTCTTTTTATCCATTTTTGATATACTATACTATGACTTTTTTCAACACTTACAGCATGACTTTTTTTGTCATTCTTCCAGGGGAGGCGCTGGCCCTTATATGATTGGTCACTTTCAAGGCGATCTCACCCATGGACCTCCTTGGCTTACCTTGATTGACAACTATCGTTCAGGAAAGCCTGTAGTGTACCGGCCATAAAACAGTTTTTCTGTCTTTATTATGACCACTTCAGTGCCTGTTCAAAATGTGCCTGTTTGGAACAGGCGATTGCTTGGCCTGTGGTATTGCTGCGTGTAGAATTCTCCAGAACCAAATTGTCCCCCAAAATTACTCACAGAAGGAACCCAAACCACTTAATATGCACATCCACTGTATAGCCTTCTACTGACTTACAGCGTACTTCTACATCAGAGGAATACATTGTCCTACTACGTTTCCCTGACGGAGAACGTGGCAGATTCAGAATTTATTCACAAAATATCACAATTAAAATGTGCAGTAATCAGACATTAGCCTCACGGACTCATGGCAGTGCGCTACCCATCTGGCCCATTATGAGAGCCAAATTAGCAAATATCTGCGTTAATCAACCTTGCAGAAACTTAATACGATATAGTGTTTGTTTGATATTTAGTGTTTGGCATATGGCTTTTTATTGAGTTTCCTCTTCGCGAAATGCTGTAAGCGGATTTATGCTGGGTTTTTAGTGTGAAGGACAGACAAGGAAAAGCCAGCGTTACGTAGCACCTTTTCTTTTAACCTTTCAGTCAGCTACGTGCTCATGCTCCAGGAAAGTGAAGAAAAGTTTGCTTGGTAGCCTATATACAGCAATCATGTTACGTTGGAAGCAGCAAAAAGTGAACCACAGTCAAAGCCGGTGCCACCCCTGCTGCTGTACAGAATGTGTCAATAGCCTGCTGTGTGCTGTGCCAGCAGTTTTTTTTTTTTTTTTTAAGTAAATTTTTTCCTCAATCTTTATTGTTCGGCGGTTTAGTTTTATTCACAGTTTTTAATATCCAATATCCAATGCTGTCCAAATTGCTCCCAATGCTCCTAAATCCAAACCCCAAGTTCATAGGGTACCCAGGAAACCAAGTAGGAAGTAGATTGGATGAACGGTTCATGAGATATTTTAAAGACAGACCACCCACCCACCCACACACACAACACACAACACACACACACACACACACACACACACACACACACACACACACACACACACACACACACACATACACACATCCCGATTTATTAGATTAGCACCGTAAATAAAGGAATGTATAAGTGTCTCTCATCCGTTCTGTCATTGAGATATGTGCAATGCTTTTGAAATGTTCGTAAATCCTTGCCGATGTACCCTTATCTCTAACATTAGAGTTAGCCTTAGCTAACATGGCTGTTGTTAAGCCTGGCTATCCAGTTTGAATAATCCATAACAGAAATTTAGACTAACCAAAATACTATTTTTGGCATCTTTAACTTAATAGAATGCGATCACACATGAACTTTACGTCATACAACATACACATCATGAAACATTATTTCTGTTTCTGGATTAATCAGACTGGCTGGCCAGGCTAACAACAGCCATGTTAGCTAAGGCTAATGTTAGTGCAAATGTTGAGCCAACAGGTCTGTAGACGACGCAGTCAACATGGCTCTTCATTTCATGCTCCGGCACCTGGAATCCTCAGGAACCTAAGCCAGGATCCTGTTTGTGGACTTCAGCTTTGCCTTCAACACCATCCTCCCAGCTCTGCTGCAGGACAAGCTGACCCAGCTGCATGTGCCTGACTCCACCTGCAAGTGGATCACAGACTTCCTATCTGACAGGAAGCAGCATGTGAAGCTGGGGAAACACGTTTTTGACTCTCTGACCATTAACACCGGTTCCCTTCAAGGCTGCGTCCTTTCCCCTCTGCTCTTCTCCCTGCACACCAACAGCTGCACCTCCAGTCACCAGTCCGTCAAGTTCCTGAAGTTCGCGGATGACACCACCCTAATTGGACTCATCTCTGGTGAGGATGAGTCTACTTACAAGTGGGAGATTGACCACCTGGTGACCTGGTGCAGTCAGAACAATTTGGAGCTAAACGCTCTGAAGACAGTGGAGAGGGTTGTGGACTTTAGCACTTCTACACTGCCATCATTGAGTCCATCCTCAGCTGCTCTATAGCCATCTGGTACGCTGCTGTCTCTGCTAAGGACAAGAGCAGAGTGCAGCGCATCATCTGCTCTGCTGAGAAGGTGGTTGGCTGCAATTTGCTGTCTCTCCAGGACCTGTACGCCTCCAGGACATTGAAGCGGGCAGGGAAGATTGTAGCTGATCCCTGTCACCCCAGACGCAAACTGTTTAAACCCCTCCCCTCCGGCAGGAGGCTGCGGTCCATCAGGACCTAAACCTCATGCCACAAAAACAGTTTTTTCCCATCAGCAGTAAGCCTCACCAACAAGGCCCCAGACCCCGATTGACATTGACTCTTAACCCCCCCATCCCTAGTCACTACACTTGCACTAACCTTCATCCTGGACTTTACATCTGTACATTGCATATACTATATATTCTTTGCAAATTTTGCACTCAAGCCATTCAGCCTTTTTTTCTTGTGCAACAGTTACTTTGTATGTAGATATTTGTATTTCTGTATTTATTATTTATTTAACATTAATGTTTAATACGTTTGTTGTTGTTGCTGTTTATTTATGTATGCACCTTTCACCAAGGCAAATTCCACATAAGTTATTGTGGCAATTACACGTTTTCTGATTCTGATTCTGTTAGAGGTAGGCTAAACGGGTACATACATCTGTAATATGATTATGTTGTTTAATTAATGTGACACGCAGACCTGCATATATAAAATAGTTCTCCTTTGCCCTTTTCAAATAGGCATGATAGGACAGGATTCCCCATCCTAATTATAAAGTAAGGTTATTAAAGTTATGTACATACTGTTACAGTTGTTAGAGTGGTGCTCGTTCAGCACCACGGACAGCAACAGTTAAAGGCAAAAGTTAACAGTCCACATCGACAAAATCTAAGTGAGTTGATGTAGGTGCTGGATACCAGAAGATGAATACAAAAGAAAATCAGATCAATCAATCTTAAGCTTTTATTAGGATCGTTTTGACCCTAACTCTGCCTGAGGAAGACAGGTGTTGTCTGCTGGTACTTTTCTGTTGTACTAAGAAATTAAAACCAGTCTTTAATGAAGGCAGAAAAACAGTAGGAGGGCCAGGTTTCTGCCCCCAAAATACAAAAGCCAGTTTAATTTGAGCGAGAAGAAATCAACTTCCAAAACAGAGTTTACCTTCAAGAGCATGTATGCCCTCAAGCACTCGCAAAGAAGACACTGGCGGGCATGTGGTGGCTGCTCTGTGCGCATGCTGCTTAGTTTTATACACACAGGTGCCATTCTTTCCCTCTCCCTATGTTTTGTTTCACACATGGCAGTGTGGGCAGTGTGTGCAGATGAACGGTGTGTGGCTTTCCTTCTGTGGTCGCAGTGCACAGATCTCCCAGCTGAGCAGAGCAGTGGAGGTCTGCAGAGACCCTTTGTGCCGAGACCCTTTGGCGTCACGAAGGGAAGCAAATTTATCTAAATCCATGCCCATACAAAGATGACACAGAGTTGGATTTAAAATCTGCCAAGTATCCCTTTAACTACAGATTCATGCTTTACTGATAAAAATCTAACAGTAAAACATTTGCTATATGGTAAATAAATCACTGTAGGTTGTTCAGTCTTTGTGAACCTTTTGACATTTCTGTGCTTCGTAACTTGATGCCTACAATGCCCAGAAAAAAAAAACAACTTGATGTAGTATTCCTCCATGCCATGGTCCTCAAAAGTTCAAGCAACATAAATAATTGGTTGAACCATTTGAAAGCGAACAGCAGTGGAAGGTTGGTGTCAACTCTGCTCATTAGGAGGAGAGGCATAGTGGGGCGCCAGTCAGACAAAACACAAGGTCCTCATTACTGACTCTGTTGTTAAATAGCAATGTTTTCTCTCTATTGTTGTCCCTAAAAGTGAGGGAAGACCACCAGAGTTTTGATTTTCCAGTCAGCGGTGTAGAGAGTGAAGCCAAAAGAACAAAGAATCAGCAGTCTGATCTGAAGGCAAATGGGGCTCAAGATGAGCTGTTTGAGATAAGATCAAGCAGAAGATTTTTTGATTTATCTATGATTTATTTTAGAAAAAGGGAGAGAGAGAGAGGGAGACGGCTAGGCTAGAAAGAAAGAGAGTGAGGCTATTGTTGACACTGAGAAGACATGGGAAAAAAGACAATTTGGAGGAATTTTTGTCAGATGTATAACCATTTCATATGGCTCCTTTGTTCTGGCAGAATGACCTGTTGCTAGGGCAACAACACAGACCTTGTGTGAATATGAATACATTTCAGCCAGTGATTACTGTTACAAAAAACACATTTGAAGCCTACTAGACAACAAATCTTCATTCTATATTTCTTTCCAGCATCCTTTGCACTATGCTCCATAATTAAAATAATAATAAGTTATCACAAAAATAATTTACTCCTGCACACTTTGCACTCTTCATTGCACTACTGCCTCAACCTGTCTATAAGTGTGTTTATAGTATGTATATATTATGTGTATATAATTGTTGTTTGTTTTGTATGAGTAAGCACATTGTGAGCAATGTATAATCCAAAGAAAAATTCATCGTATGTGTCCTCATACGTGGCAAATAAAGCTGATTCTGATTCTGATTTAAATTTGTATTAGCATCTGCACTCTTTTCAACACACTGCTGCTTCTCTGCATGCTGAGTCAAACACCTTAACAAGCAGTGGCTGCTTTATTTAATATTCTATCAGGAACCCAACGGTTTCCAAGGACACCAAATATGACAGAAATTTCGATAAATGTGTAGAAAATGATATTCAAGACGTGTTGAGTATTTTCTTTTGTTGGATGTAGGTATTTTCATGGCAATAGCACAGACAGGACCCCATTCTTAATCCCTTCTGCAAAGCTCTGATTGGTTGGTTGTCAATGATCACCAGACTTATTTTAATTGTGGACAAAATGAGGTCTTGAACAAGGCTAGGAGCAAAGCCTACACAGAATATACTTTGATAATGCCACACAGTACATTATTTTAAGAAACTTAACCAGAGAAAAAAGGGGAACACTGAATGTTAAGGGGTTAAAGATTAAGTTCCTCTCTCAAAGGACACGTCAAAAGCATTGATGGGAAGACAATAACCAACCTGAGTCTCCACACACACCAATGTCAAACCTCTTTATTGGTTGGGGATTTCAGGTGGCACCTTTTTGGTCACAAGCTTCGCCCTGAGCCCGAAGTTGAGGCACTGCTTGGCCCTCATTGCACTTACTGTGTTTGATCTTGATGCTCTCCATCCGAGCTTTACAGCTCAATAATGTCAGAAACTCACCTGGGACTTGGGAGCTATGTCTTCATACTTATCAGCAGTCCATCTGGAAGAAGCTGTACTCTGGAGTCTGCTCTGACCTTTCTAAAGCACTGTGTTAAAGGAGGCCGGCCGGGTTGCAGGCAGTACGGTGGGTCTCGGAGGGGAAAACAACAATTTGGCATGCAACAGTGTGTACCCACGGCAGCATATTAAATGTGTCAAGAATGAGCGGACTCCAACCTCCTCTGAGTCCCTCTTTCTTTCTTTTCCACAACCTACCTCATTGCCTAATGCTCTCTGACTCTTTCTCATGCTCTGTCTCCACACATTTCTTCCTTTCTTTCTTTCAAAACCAATATTGCTTTTATGTGGAGGTGAATGTAATAAGGTCCCATGTGTACAAAGTCAGTGGGAGGAAGTGGTTATGTAAGTAGGAAGAAGAACTCTTCATGCTAATTTCCTGGTGACACTGCAGAAAAGCTCCAGGGCCCCCAGGATCAAATGGAGCTTGTGTTTTGACTGCTTGTATACGCCTTGCTTATTTTTTTCTTAAAAATATCATGAAATGTTTAACAACACTTGATTATCATTATTATCATTCCGCGTCTTTGCCACTTTATTTTATGGATTGTAAACAGCTTGGGCATAACAAAGTGGAGATTAAACACACAATGTCAGGAGTAAAATATATGCAATTTATTTGCTGATCAGCAATCATCATGTCTGATGTCTTAATTTCTGTACACAACTTTCTGCATAATCTGTCACTGTATTAACATACTTTGGTGCATTTTGAAGGTACAGCTTCCATAGTACTTACTACACACAATTGTAGCAACAATGCAGCATAAAACCTTATGAATATATAATATGTCTGACAAGTAAGGCCAGACATAATAATAATAATAAAGCCTAAAGTGCGTTTGAATAATCTGTCAGTGAGTCATCTTACTTCGTTTTATAGCATTATCAGTGTGCTAAAATTATAAAACATCTTACAGTAAGTTACCACTCCATGCTGTATGCAAAAGAAAAACAAAAATAATGATATTGAGTGATGGGTGAATACATCTATGTAAGTTTTATTGTAAGAATAAATGCTTTTTATAATTGTTTGTACTAATTAATCTGGTATACCAGATGTACAGGGCCGGTATAAAGCCTGACGCCAGGCATTCTACTCCCATTCCGCTATCCCGGCTAGCTATTTTGCAAGGGTACCATCGCTGCATCAGGGGCTTAGCACTGCCCAAGACGACTGTGATTGGTTTAAAGAAATACAAACAAGCCAGAGCAATTTTCAACCCACCAAAAGGTTAACTTGTGCAGCCAGACCCTGATAGTGCACTGTGGAGATAGGCCTGGCAATGCAAGATTATTGCTAATATTAATCCCCTTATTTTTTGATTAATCAAATCGCTTGATAATTCAACTGTATTTTTATTTCATCTTATTTGTCAATAAATAGTCCATAATTAAAATGTTGTTATGTCCGAACCTCATAAACCAAGTTTCCATACAAATAATGCATCACAAATATTATTTGTTATAAATATTGGCAAAAGAAAACTGGAACTGAGTTGGATGGAAACAAGATGGGTCAGCAGTATTGTAGCTGTGTACCACCATAACTGATTGTGTGAAAAATATTTAGGATGAATACATTCAGATGTATGAAATGTGTGAATGTAGAATCAATCAAGCAATCAAATTAATTCAAATGTTTATGTGTAAAAAATATCAAATTGACAAATTGATTTAATGTTTTAATCCATTAGGAGATCTATCTGTTTGTGGGTGAAAAAATTTCACACCGAACTCAATTGAATGTCTGAATCCCAGGTTTCCAGCTAAGAATAAAATCTACGAGTACAAATCACACCTTCAAGTATTTTTGTCCCACATTTGATGCTTCCACCTGAATAGCCAATGTGGATGCTCAGATTGCCATTTCACTATCCAATCACAGAGCCAGGGGTGCAGTTGGGCACACGAAGATAAACAGCTGGTGGTACTAACTCTCCAGTCCAGCGCTATTTAAACATTGCAGAGGAAGAGGGCGCAACGATATGACGTCATAAAAACAGTGCCAGTCAAAAGTGAAAAACTATGTGAAAACCTGATGGAAATATGGGAATATTATAGTCAGTGTATTAGCTTTACTCTTGGGCAATACAAGTTATAACAGCAATTCAACACACTTGAATAAATAGTTGATTCTATACATAAAGGCTGTTTGAGTCGTTTGATGCAAACCCACAGCACCAATAATTGCCATGTTCTTTGCTGTGCTGTTTCCACTAGTGACAGGCTAAAGAAAACAATCTTAAAGCTGATAAAAGCGTCAAAGCCAAACAATAGTACAGCCATTTCCATAGAGAATATATTGTTGTGCAGTGGGAGCCACGGATTAAGACCAAGGATGTCCATGTTCCCTGAGCACAGCGTGTTGGTACACCTGTATACAATTTCCATATAGATTACGTGTCCATCATTTCCATTTTGATATTGCAGGAGTGGTGGGACTGATAGAATAGACTGTGAAAAGAGCAGTGAGTGGGGAGATTTAGAGGTGACGATATGTGTTGGTATGACGTTACAGAGAAAGAGAGAAGTGAGTGAGCAAGCATAGGCTTTAATATCTACTTAGAGTGCACGCTACAGTTACATATTTCCTGCTGTACCTCAGATATTCTGCCTCAATGTGAATTCCAAAGAAGGAGGAACAGGTCTTAATGTGTTCAGGTGCCAAAGCCCTTTCAAACCTCACAGAGCATGATGGCTGCTGAGGTGTCACTGAGGTCACCGATTTCATGACTATTGATTTTATTATCTTTATCTGCAGCTGAAGGTACTCAAAGAAATCTATTTTGTATTTTACAATCAAACTGAAACTAGAATTTTTTTCACTTTTTGTGTAAAGAAATATAGACTTATGGTACTACTGCTATTTTATATTTTTCAAAAGGGCATAAAGCCATTTATGGAAGTATATGTGGAAACCACATCTGAGCTTCAGGGCTTTACCTGGGCTTTTCCCATGGCAGTAGTTGGCTATGATATTTGAGAACTGGCGTTGCTAGGAGACGTGCTGTCAACATCAGCGGTGCACTATTGACTAGAGCAAAAAGTCCTCCAACCCTTACGACCACATAGGTTGTTTGTTCCTACCCTCTAATACGACCCACAGGAGCATTTCCAAAATATGTGCCCCTACCGGTGGAAGTTACGTAACACAATGTAGCGTAATGCAGTTATGTACATAACTTCTCTTTCAAGTTAACTTACGTTAAGTGGAAATAGGTCAATGTTGACTTTTGGTTACACAATGAACACAAACAGTGGTCTCCTAGGTAAAAGTCCTGTGTTTGTTTGACCCATCCCTCCTCCCTACACGGACTTTGTTACTCTATGTACATTACCCCCACGGTGTTAACGTAACGGACCAATTAATAAATGGAGTGATCAAAACACAGATCAAAACACAGAAACAATGGCCAACAATGCCGGCCCCCTAGCTGGTTAACTGCCTGTGCAGCTGAATTTAAGGTTCTCAAAAGTTTTGGTGCCCAGACAGATATTGCACCAACCAAAAATCCACACCCCCTAGAGAACACTAGTAAATAAAACATACCTGTACTTTGACCAATTAAGCATACAAGTCAAAACAAACACAAAGTATATGGACTTTTTAGCAAAACCTAATTTCAAAACTGTAATTTTAAAGATAAAATATTCATATTTTCGCGTCACAGGTGAAACCCCATTATATTTATTTTGTACTACGCTTAGTACTGTGTAGTTTCTTGGAAGCTCACATTTCTCTCACTAGAATATCAAAGCGCTTTCCTTTAATTTTGAAGACCATATCGTGACTATTATGTTCGCGCTACATGTTGTTTTTCATAGATACTGCATGAACTCTGCTCAGCTTCAAAGTGAAAATGAAACATGTTGGTTCATGCGTGTCCTTCATGAGAGGGCACCTTGGTCACCAGAACCAAGAGCCTCATTAAGAATCCAGCCTTGACCTTCTGTCACCCCAATTATTGTATACATTAATCCCATCACTCTTCCCACTCTCTCACACACACACACACACACACACACACACACACACACACACACACACACACACACACACACACACACACACACACACACACACACACACACACACACACACACACACACACACACACCAAAGCTTCACTGCATTGATGGCTTGATGATTGTTTCTTTTGTGCTAAAATCAATCAGGGCACAGGGTTTATTTGCAGCTTCCACTAAATACACACTCAGTGTGTTGTGACATGTACATGTTAGGAAATACACATGACCATCAATGCGCAAAGCATACCTAGTGTACTGTATGCAATAAAACAATTTTTATTGGACCTACACCTAATATCACCAAAAACAGAGCAAATCTGTCCTTGGTTCAGTTTATTTGTGCGGTGCATCACTTCCTGCTAAGTCGCACTGCTTTTAATCTCCATTTCATGCCACTCAAACCTCTGTTGATAGGATAGTTGTGTGCTGCTTCACACCCACTAAAGTGAGTGAACGTGATGTGCTCAAGGTTAAAAAAGTAATCTAGGCGTCTTTCCCCCACACTTTTAGCTCATAAAAGCCCATCTTTCTCCACTCTCTGATTCTCATCTCTCGACAGTCAACAGGAAGACCCATTTTCAGTCCAAAAAAATTGAGGAGGAGAAAGACTTTCTTTTTAGAGGGTTTCAGAGTGCACCGTGGATGTGCTGGCTGCCAAATACTTCAGAGTAAATGGATCAAATTCTTATCTTGGAGGTTAGATAATTGTTCGCACTCCCCACTCACTCTCTTGGGGTCACTCCTCAGCAAGCCTGTTGGAGATAATTGGCCTTTCTCTGTCTAATGACGAACCAAACAGAGAGGAGAATGAGTTGTAGGTGCACATATAAATAAACTAGGGCTGTCAAAATAACTAATTCTCGATTAATTAATCTGAGAAAAAATAATGCGTTAAAAAAATTTACCCAGATTAATCCATTCCATATTGACGTTTGCATACAGACGAAAATCTGGTGCCACTGATATGTCTGCGCTTCTCTCTGATGCTCTGAAACAGACGTTACAGGAAACACAAACCCCGCTGCATGTGACGCTAGTTAACACTATACTCGACAGCAGCTAACGTTAGCCTACCGCTAGCTAGTAGCTGGATTAAACATGGTTAAAATGCTGACAGCTAACGCTAAACGGTGTAAAGTTTGACTGTGTTTTACTGTAGAGGATTCAACACCGGCATGTAACAATCGGCAGCTGCCGTCGGAGAAACAACACATTGCGTTCAATGAAACTGGTAAACTACAGCCTTGTGGTGCATTTGAAGTTATTGCAAATGTCCTTTTCCTATCTGGTTGTTGTTTTTGTCGTTCAACAGCAATTTACTAGTGAAATAAGTTATTGTTATTGTTATACATTATTATTAAATCATTTAATTTTGACCATATGGCCTTAGCAATAAACAAGCCGTTTTTTGATGTCACCAACTGTTGTTTAGTACCCTTTTTTTCTCTTTTCTTTTTTTACTTTCTTAAAAAGTATCTGTTCAGGCACCGTTAATTATGTATGAGATTAATTTCGATTAATTAATCACAGAGTATGTAATTAATTAGATTACATTTTTTAATCGATTGACAGCCCTAAAATAAACACACAGTAATTCATCCAGTAGCAGTTTTCTATGAGTTTAAAAAAATAAGAAAATAGTGGGGCTTAATTATTTAATTTTTACATTACTGGAAACACTATATTAATTTGTAAAAACATAGCTTGAAAGCATTCTCATTATACCTCTGATTTGTATTTGAAGTTAGCTTTAATAGTGAATTATCAAAGGTTTTTCTGCCTTTTTTGTAACACAAAGAGGAAATAATGTATTTATGTAATTACTATTTAAAAGCAGATAACAGAAGCTGCAGCATTTTATTGTAATGGTCATCTTCACACAATGCAGTATAATTTGACAGTATTTACTTACGAGAACATAAATGCTACTTATTATTCTGCCTGTGTTTGAGCAAATAGATGAAATAGAATAAAAATAGCCTGGTTACACCACAGTAGACAACTCTACTATGTCACTGGGGACATACAAAACGGTGCCGTTGGTTTGCAGATAGAAAAGTCACTAAAATGACCTTAAATGGATGTAGACAGCTGACTATTGACAGGATTTTTTAAGAACCTCTTGCACAGAGCCGCTATTTTCAATGCACACCATTAACATTTATCCCTTAATTTGTCTTCTTTCTTATTGGAGACTAAGGAGCCGAAAAGGTCGCCTGTCAGGGCATAAATGAACAATTTAATTTATGAAAAAAGATCAAAAGTAATGATGCTCATCTTGAACCTTTTCTTAAAGTACCGCTTTATAATTACTAAGGCACCCTTTACAATGAGTAGAGAATAGATGGTAAAAAAATATTTTATTGATGTTTTATAGATCAGCTAACAGCCATTAATTAGATCAGCTTTTGGCTTACCAGGTTGTGAAAAATCGGTAACACTTTACTTGAAGTTTTCTACATGACACATGAACCCTAACCCTAACCATAACTTGTCATGACAAAACCGAATGACACTTACTAAAAGAAGCGTTATGTCATAAACGTTTATAACTTGTTTATAATGTTTTATGACACGTTCATGCAATGTCATGTCACTCTTATGTAGAGAACTTCAAGTAAAGTGTAACCGAAAAATCTGTTGTAGTTGTGGGGATGGTGGACAGGTGTGCAGCATGTTTGACTTACATGAGATTAGAGTTCATAACCCTAACCATACCATAACCATAATTTATTTGCCATAACCACGCAATCTTTAAGCATACCGTAGTTTCCATGTAGATATATTGTAAAAAGTGATAATTTGACATAAGAAAGTTATCATTGAACGTAATCAGACGTTTTGCAGAATTGTCTGATACTGACATTCTTGTCTAGTGATAGGGTTTACAGTAATAAGTCATAATGTCTGCAGATTCAAATGTTAGCAAGTCATTGATAAATAGTAATGGGGTCTAACTATCTAATAAGCCTTCAATTCTGCTGTTAGAAATACTAATACTGTCATTAATAAATGGATATAACTTTCTAGTAAGCCATCAGCAAATGTTAAGGTTAATAAATCATTAATAAACAGTTCACTTTTTGAAAAGTTTTGTAATAAATGGATTTTGGTCCAGATACTGGACCTTTTCCAGAAAGGTGATACCGAGATCAGACTACACAATATGTTTGCCTTTCGAGATGGGCACTGTGTCATATTAGACGATCACAGAGTGATAATGCTTGCTGTGGCTAGGCAGGCAGATATGGCAGACTACATGTTGAACCCTGACCAATCACAGCTATCCAGAGAACAACTTCTCGTTCCACTTAACAGCACCAACATGGTCATTCCTCATTGCTTCGTCATAGTAGTTGAAATTGTGTGGGCTGAGGGCTGATCCTGGCACAAGTGTGCAAATCGTCCCTTGGTGGGGTCTGCCTGATAAATTAAAGCTGAACTAAATCTGAAAAATACAAAACAAGACGACCAATGGCTTTTTACTAATCCAAAATGATTAGAAAAGGATTATTTATTAACTATTTTTTAAGCATAAGCATTGCTTATTAGAAAGTGATACTTAATGTTATACTGTAGATTGGAAAGACAAGATTTGTTAAAATAATTTCCACCAGAACATGATTTTTAGCCATATTAGCAGCAGGGCTCTCGGGATGCTTCTCTCAACCTCTTTGATCCAAACTGAACTATCTCAACAACTATTGGATGTATTGCCACGACATGTAATGCAATTATCGATGGTGCCAATAGGATAGATCTTTCCTAATCCCCTGACTTTTCTCTAGAACCACCATGAGTTTGACCTTCTTGTATTATAGTGAAGTATCTTGACAACTATTGGAAGGGCTGCCATGAAATTTGATACTGATACACATGGTTCCCAGGTGATGTATCCTAATGACTTTGGCGATGGTCCTAATTTGTCCACTACGTTCCAAAACTAATGACACCTGCGTAACATCATGCATGTTACCGTGCTGATGTTAGCATTTAGTTCAAAGTACCAGTGTACCTAAGAAGAGCCTCACAGAGCCGCTAGCATGGCTGTAGACTCTTGGCTGTGTCCAAAATCACTCCCCCATTCACTCATTAACTACCCCCTATGTAATAGACCATCAGTAAATTGAGATATCGGACACTTGCAGTCATACAATGGCCATTTTTTATCACTATGTAGTAAAAAGGGAGTGATTTTGGATTTTGACCTTAGTCTTGTTATGTTGTCTCCACTGAATAAACACCGTCTGTTGCTGTATTTACTTAATTTGCAAAACGTAGTGTTTATTCAAGGGTGAAGCATGAAAATATGAACAGATTTTCTACAAACAACGGCATTAGAAACCATTCCCCCTATGTCACTTTCTCTCACTAATTACAAACAAAATTAGCAGATAATAAGCCTTGCATATTTGTGAGGTCTTGTACACAAACCTGTTGTCTCAACCATTTTTTGTCTTGGCACATTGCACATCCTCTCATGTTTGTAACTAAATAGTCACTCGACTGCAGCAATACAAAAGGGAGGGAGAAAGGGAGCACCGGCAGCGGACTGTAAAGTGAATGGGTAAAAGGAAGAGTGTGGGGTCTTCTGGGCTGTGACATGCTCACTAGTTGTGTCAGAAATTACAGCTGTTGGTCCTAATTACAAACTGTTACGGCAAAGTGAGGAGGAACTCTGGAGAGCTGGAAAGAGGTTGCGTGTGTGTGTGTTTGTGTGTGTGTGTGTGTGTGTGTGTGTGTGTGTGTGTGTGTGTGTGTGTGTGTGTGTGTGTGTGAAAGAAAGGGTGTCTGGTGAATAGATGGAGCATAGAGATCCATTATTCACATTAAGCTCCCTTTTTACAAAAACAAGTCTGAGTCTCTTGAAGGAAAAATGCAATTATTCATTATCGCAGATTCATCCAAAATTGAACGAAGCCGCTGACCCGTGCAGTGCAGCACTGTTTTTTAAGGGCTTCATAAGAGAAAATCAAACAGCTTTTTTTCTTTTTTGGGTTCCACTTGTAGTTTCATCCTTAAAGGAAGAGGATGGTGCCACAAAAAATGTCTTCCCGTCTGACTGCCATGTACGTCAATTTCATATAAGGGAGTTCACAGGTTTATGGCGATATGATTCCACACATGATTACCTTTGGCTGTTTGAGAGAGAGCCCAAGGCCTATCACTGCAGATCAAGATGAAGCAGTGAGGGGTGGTCTTCAGTGAAGCCTGAGTGTTGGTGGCTGATAAGGGGACACTATGTGGGGCCCTCAGGAGCTTCCTCTCTGCTGCCTCTTCTCCTTGCCAAACACTCGCACAAACACACCCACACACTCAATGTTCATGCTTATCTCCAAGAAACGAGAGCACCCCTCTCCAACCGCACAATCCTTCTGCCTTTCCCTTCTCTTTATCTCCTCACAGTCATTTATTTGGGAGATGGAATCAGAGCGGCTCCCACAGCTAACATGCTGTAGCTCTGGAGACGTATAAAAAGACGGGGGGGTGGGGGAGGAGGGGGAGGCAACGAAGCATGTGGAAGCTGTGGGCGCTTTGCGGGCGAGAAAGCAGGTCAAAGCTAGGAATGGCTGAGAGCGAGAGGTACAAGTAGTAAAATGTGGTATTGAGGGGGAGAAAGAAGTGGATACTGAGACTTGCATGCTATTATCGCCAACTTTTTTTTTCTCGCAGTTGCTTTTTTCCACAATTTCATTTAGTACTTAGAAGAGGTGAGACAACATGCACTGTAAAAAGGTTTATACAGGGACGAGGTAAAAGTAGTGAGGCAGAGGAAAATTGTGGATAAGAGGAAGGACAGAGCTGTAGGATTAAACTTCAGGAAAGGGGGCCTGACACAGTAAAACTATGGAGAGAAGTGCAGTGTAATAATAGAGTCACACCAGAGAACAATGGCACATGGGAGAAGACACCATGCTGAATCTATCTGTGGGTGCACATGGGGGCAAAGAGGTGGAATTGGTTTTATAAAAAATATAATATATGAGAGGCTGAATCCGAGGAGAGTTGGGCTTTCTCTAGGAAATACAACCCAGACTGATATGAGAGTTGGCTGTAATTTATTTTTCCTTATTTGGCCTATAATTTTGGGCAGACTCGCCTCCCTTAGGCATGCAGCCTTAGAGGCCAGATTAAATCTGTCATCGGCTGACAGAATGTTATAAGAAGGGCCTGTAGAAGCTATGAGAAGCTAACATGCATCCTAGAACCAGAGGAGCTGTCATCAAGCATCCTCTTTGTTTAAGTGATCTTAATTAAGATACTGAATCTCAACCTGCACTTATAGAAAAGTAAACTTGAAAAACAAGATAATTAATCCAAATTGGTATACCAGATGCAAACACAGTAACTGTGCTTGGGTTTTCATATTAGACACTTTCAGCCCTTAAAACAGGGGGAGCAGATCCTCCCACAAACTCAGAGGGGGATTTTATTCAAATGGTAGTCTCTGTAGCACCCAAAGCATAACTATGACTAAATAACTTGATGGGTATTCTGAAATTAGAGAAGATCAAATACACAGTGGGGGGCCACTAATTCTATAAGCCTTGGGACCATATGTACTTTCACAGATTTTCTCTCTCTCCCACCTGATTGTACAACATTTTGAATACAGCTTTTAGAGGCGTTTTATTTCGGGGAAATGTCTATTAGTTTTAGGTTTATGTTAAAATTGAAAGCTATCTTCTAAAAGTCTTGCTACAGTGTATTTCGTTTTCCAATCTTTGTTGTGTTGCTTATCGTATTTGCTTGCCAAGTTACTTTTTCTGGTTTTGTAGTTTTGTAACGATAATGGCTCTATGCTTTATGTGTCAGTGGTTGGTAGTTGAGAACAAACAGCTGTTGATAAGTTGTTGGAGTTGGTTCGAAGATGAAGAAATTATGTTTTTTCACGCAATCATCCTTTTATCTTTGCAAATGATTTTATGGAAATAATGTTCTGTCACGTTCATGCATATTAAACTGTCTCGCCATTTGACATCTTGGTTTCCTAACTCAAAAGTAAAAAAAACTTCATAACTTCTTAATGAGGCTTAGTTTCTTTATGAACTTTTTTTTGGCTCCCCTGCTCCCTTTGGTGCTTTTCTTTTAAAACACCATATCACATCTAAAGTCTCTTTCTGGTGCCATGGTTCCCCTCAGTGAACCACTAGAGAGCCTTTCTCGCTCATTCTGCTCAGTTCTTATCAAAACAACTTCCGTGAACCTTATTTCAAGGGCACAGAATTTGGGCATTAATTATCTTGTATTTATCTTTTCATGAACAGCAGTGGGTGGGATCATTAGTGAGATATTATGTTGTGAGTGATTATATATGAAAGCAAGAGGACACTAAGATTGATGTTACACCAAGGTTAGTCTCTTTAGTTCCATAATTCATAAAAGTAAAAAAAAAAGGTGATTTAGAATAATAGATAATTACATGTCTCTGATATTTAGAATAGATTATTACAATTAAATAGTCAAGAGCTGTTGATTAGGATTCATTTGATTACTTTAAAATGATGTAATCATGATACTGATTTGCTGTCGCTGGAGTGCAATAGAGCAACAAAAGATTGCTGAGAGTGATGCTACAAACTATAACAACAGAACATAACAACGAGGGGTGAAAATACATCTTTGTTGAGCAATATATTCTTGCAGATCTGATCTGCAGATCTACATTGTTTCGCCACAAAATATGCACAGTGTGCAAATGTGCTGTGTTGGCTCTCCACATTATTAGATTTAGTGGGAAGATATACAAGCTTACATAAATAGCTCTTCATGGTGGCAAGTATCCAGATAGAGATGATGTTTGCATTTTTGCAGTTACAGAAAGTAACATATTTTCAAATATTTAAAGCAGTGACCTCCCTTGACAAAGTGTCTGGTTACAACCTTTAAAACACAAGGCTATGGACTTACAACAGATGAGGAATTTACCATATTTTCTGTAATGCATGCATATGACATTTTGCATTCCCTGGTTTATTAGTCTTTATGACGGCCTTGTAGCAAGAACCTCTTTGAGTTTCTGAGAAAAGGAATTAGATAATTCAATTGCTCCTTCATGAATTAAACATATATTGAGGAATAACGAGCTGCATGCTTTCCGAATGTGCCTATGATGCACAAAGGTCACGTTAAAATTATATGCATTATGCTTAATGTACACTTTATACTGTGTACTCTTTAAAAGTCAAACAATCATGTAGAATCAGTGAAACATTTGCATATATGTACTTTAAGGGTTTACTTTTGCAACCTTGAAAGAAGTTACAACTAACTTTTATGGTAATCTCGCCCACACATTTTAGAGGCACACACACACACACACACACACACACACACACACACACACACACACACACACACACACACACACACACACACACACACACACACACCATAAGTTCTGACTGACAGCAGATTGGTTATGAATCCAAGCACTAAAGGAAATTGGCCTATTTCTTTTACTCCTGCAGGGTAGAAAGAGGGAATGATGAAAGGACAGTCGTGTACCTGTGGGAGGTCAATATCCATACATCCCCAGCTCTGAAAATGACTGGCCCGAGGAGAGCTGAGTAGTTGTTTAGGGAGAAGCCAGATTGAGTACATGGTAACACTGTAACAGTAATACTGTTGCAAGCCTAAAGGCTCTTGGTCACTGCCATCATTCCTCCAAGGATCCCCGCTGAAGGTGCTTTGCTGTTTCCCAGGGCAGCAGAAATGTAACTATGATAGCTGTTTACAGATTTGAGTTAGAGACAGATGGGCACAGAAAAGTTCTAGCGCTAGAAGCTTAAACAACGACGACAACAACAACAACAACAACAAACATCATCATGCATTCTTGTTGCATGTATTTTACTGTCACCATGCTGCCGGCCAAAACTTGCATCAATCACCGGAGCCAGTGCAACCACAGTGCAGGATGTCAGATCTGTCTCAAGGTAGCAGCAGACTCACAAATCTGAATATAAACTAACCAGGATCTCAAGACAAGCCAAAGTGCCTAAGACAGTGATCTGGCCAAAAAGTTTGCAAAAAAGAAACACAGCCAACTATGCTGCTGTGTACAAATGTATGCAAACTTGCTGCAATGTTTTATGTTCACACCAATTGGGGCAATTTTGCAGACTGAATTAATCTAACAGAACCAGACACAGAAGTGGACAGTAAAAGAGCAAGAAAGGCTGTTTTCACACCTAACCTGTTTGATGCAGTTCAAACTCACTGTGCTGTGTTGCTTGGTTGGTTTAATTTGTTTGTGGTGTGAAAGCTGTCAATGGACTAACCACTGGATTGTCTGACAGAATATATTATATATATATATATATATATATATATATATATATATATATATATATATATATATATATATATATATATACTTTTCCACAACACCACCAGAATTGTTGACACTTGCACATGGGGACACAATGTGTGAAGATTTTGACAAGATATTATACAGGAAAATGTATTTCTGCAGCAAGTAATCAATGGACCAACATAAAACCTGCAATCATACTTCACAGGAGTCAAAAGATTAATTGCAAGAACATAACAGTAAAAACAGCAATGTATTGTTTACAATAAAGGCCCGGACACACAGAGCCGATAATCGGCCGTTGGACAGTCTAGCGAGGTCAGTGACTCGAGTCTGTTCGGTGTGTTCCGTGCCGTCGTCCGTCCGAGGGGCCGTCGTCCTTCATTTTGGCCGATTTGACATGTATAATCGGCGGGGCGGGCACTGCCGGCAGTCGGACTCAAATGACCCATCTGATTGGTAGAGTGCTAACCCGGAAACGGGGAGCGGAATGAGCGTGACTAGAGTCTCTCAAAATCTGATGAAAATCTTTTAAACTGACCTTTGTTGATCTGAAATGAAGACAGATTCAGCAGCTGCATGGCCTATTTCTTGCTTAAAAGTTTTCAGAAACACGTTTCGGTGAACTATTTTAGTACAATATGAGAGTCTTTGAATTTCCGGAGAAACAAGACCCACGTGACGCGTTCGTCCAATCAGCTGCCGGTTTTCATTTTTGGGCGACAATACAGATTAGCGCCGCCTGCTGTTATGGAGACGTATTACATCTCGTCGCTTTGGTGTGTTCTGAGGCACTTTTTTGACCAATCTGGGGAGACTGATCAGCCCAACTGCCTTTTCTGCCGACGTTTGGCCGTCGGCTCTGTGTCTGGGCCTTTAGGGAAATGTCCTTTTTCACTTTTTCTGCTCTGCTGCCCACAGTCATAGTGCAAATTGAAATTATTTGCCAAGGTGAAATATCTCTTTAATCCAGTCCATCCAGTGGGGAGAAACTTGTGAAACAGCATGACATTCTTTTCAAAACCTCAGGGTGCCATATTTATTATCTTACCACTGCAGATTAAATATGCTGCACCGCAGTATACGTACTTCTTTTCGGTAGGGTGTGTTTTTGGTCTGATCTATCCATTAAAATGCCTCATGTTCTCTTCTTCTCTCTACCGCACACATGGACTGGACACACTGAGATGACGCAAGGGTAATAGGTTCGCCTTAAAGTGGATCCTGCTGGTTTTTCACTTGTAGCACAATACTGTCTTAGCGTGCATCGTGTCCACAGAGAGAAACTAATCAAATCACAGGTTGCTGCTGCTGCTCCGTCAGGCAGACACAAATTCAAAAGCACACACACACACACACACACACACACACACACACACACACACACACACACACACACACACACACACACACACACACACACAAAATTGAAACAGAAGGAAATAGACAGACAACAATATAAATATATATCAGAGTATCTCTATTGTCTTTACAGTGATGACCGTTGCCTCTCTACCATCTCTACCTCCACAACTTATACAGATTTTTGGGGTTCTTACTGTATGTTAGATATTGATCAAACGAGTACTGCTATTACAATTTTTTTTCGATTGCTAAATGACAGTGGGCACAACTGGAGACACGTGCAGCAGTTCATGTGGACAAAACTGTGGTTCTTTTTTTCATTGCTAGAACACAGTTTTCATGAATTGAGAATGAACGCTGGAGGCCACCAACCCAGTTCCTTCAAGTTAGTGTGCAACTCAACAGCAGAGCATGTTCGCCCACACAACTATACAGGCCTGTCTGCACCACTGGAATACTTCATGTGAGAGAGTTCATTGAGTTGAGATTAACAAGCTTTCTTTGGCCAAAATATATCAGCAATACAAATAAAAACGATCACATATGTACGATTACAAAAGGACTATGTTTTATACACACACAAATATGCAACTGATGTGGTTGGTCTCTGCTTGACATCATAAATACAACACTTTCCACCAGACACACAACCAAAGCCTCCTACACTTGCTTCTCCCTTTAGGCATCACAGCGAGTTCACATGCCCATGGACATCTAAACATGTGCTGCATTATCAATGACGTTGCCACTGTAGGAGGCACAGATCACCAAAAGGCATCAACTGTTGCCATGGTGAAATATTGAGCTTCATGAGCTGCTGTAATGGGGTCTATTATAATGGAGGGCAGAGGACTGGATAGTGATGTTATTCAAAGGAGAGAGTATTAGATCACAGAGTGATGTCATTGCGTCAAAGTGAGGAGGTCTGGTCTAGCAATAGATAGGTATTAAGTCGTTCTTTATCTTAGTGCCACTTTTGATACAGTAGACCATTAGATCCTTTGAAACCATCTTAGCGATTGGGTTGGTATCTCAGGCCCTGCACTCAAATTGTTAAAATCCAGCTCATATCCTTCTTCTGAGGAGTGCCACAAGGTTCCATTCTGGGTCTAGTCCTTTTCTCTCTTTAAGGCTCTGACACACCAACCTGATGACTGACCGTCAGCAGAAAAGGCAGTCGGACTGATCAGTCTCCCCGAGTTGGTCAAAAAAGTGCCTCGGAACACACCAAAGCAATGCCGACTTGAGCATATGTTCTGCATGTGCACAAGATGTAATACGTCTCCATAACAGCAGGTGGCGCTAATCTGTATTGTCGCCCAAAAAATTAAAACTGGCAGCTGATTGGACGAACGCGTCACGTGGGTCTGGCTTCTCCCGAATTTCAAAGCCAGACCATAATGGCGGCTCGTTCGGAATACGATCTCGTATTTTACGAAAATACCAACCTCGCCAGACTGTCCAACGGCCGATAATCGGGTTGGTGTGTCTGCGCCTTTATATGCACCTACTGGGTCACATAATGCAAAACAAAACAAAAAGAAACACTTACTGGCACATGCTGGGAAACTGGACTCAATCTGTGGTCCCCATAGCTGTTTATGTTAAAGTAATAATCTTGACGATTTTCATGTAAATAAATGTCTGTTAAGTCACTATCTATTGTCAAATGAGGTAACACAATGGTGATTAAGCCGATGGCCCACTGATGAAAGCCCTTGCATTGGCAATATTACGAACTGGGTGTCTGAGGCAACATGCCCAGGGAAAATCACAAGCGGTGCAGTTAATGACGTGATTTCAATCACTTAGCAGTGGTTGGTCCGCCAGAGAGGGTAGGTGGAGCTAACACGACAGACTCACTCTTCAACTCACTTGTGTGTGATGCGGCATACTGTTTTTTTCTGGTCTCTTCTTGCGTTGCCAGTAAACAGTTACTATCATAGACATACTATGGCCGAACAAACAAAGAAAAGAGCGATGACTACAATGAAACTTCAAAAACAAATAAAAGTGAGATCCAAACACACCACACACCACTGCGAAATACAATATTTCCTGTCTTTCAGTGACATCAAACTTCGATGCTTTTATCTTTTCCACACTTGCAACTGCAACTCGTTATACTCTTTCCATACTGAAAAGCAACTGTCAAGCCTCTAACTGGTTTAGAATCCAGGTGGCAGGCTTTTAACAGGCATCACAAAGAGACCACACCATACCTGTCCTAGTGTCATCGCATTGGTTTCCTATTTTTTTTTTTAAACGTTTTTAAAATGGGATTACTTACATTTAAAGCACATCTCGGACTGGCCAGAAAATATTAAATAGCTCTCTTACCACCCTATAATCATACTCTTAGATCAATTTAGGATATAATATGTATCATACAATAAGCCTGTGTTTGTAAGGGCATAGCAACAAAAATAATGTAATAAGAAAAAAAATTTAGTGAAGGAGAAAGAATCATGTTCTCGTCTGAGGACAGTAGTGTACAGTAATGTAAGTACTGAATATCAATTAGAAAATGTACATGCATAAATCAACAACCCATTGACTGGAAAATATAAAATAGAACCTTTTATATTCATGACTGTCTTGGTGATGAAGGTGAGAGGGAGGAGACGTGACTCACAGCCGGCCTTTGTACCTTTAGACAGGAGGAATATTACCCAGTTTATTATGCTTTTCATGTAGAAAGTGAGTGGTGCAACATTATCCTACAGATTTCATCAAGCAACATTTCAGGGTAAATGATAAGTGTTGGGGCATAAACTTGGGAAGGAATTTAAATATGGTGCTTCAAGGTGAAATCATCCGATATTGAACATATACAGTATGTGGTTGTTGTGAGATAGATTATTCATATACCTTTTAAACTGGCTAGGTAATATACATTAATCTGGATTAAAGAAAGTCTTCCCAAGGTCTCTGAGATGATAGTACTCTTAAGCACATTGAGTTTCAGTAATTATTTTATAGCTTTTATCCTTTTTTTGTGTCTCTCTCTTGTGTCTTTCACACAAACACACACTGACCAAACTCAAGTTTTGTCCCCCATTGTCTATAATTGAAAAACAAATAAAAGCCAAATTTCTTCTTCATGGCTGACGCAAAATACAAATATTTCCTCGGTCCAAATTGCTGTGAGGTTCAACACACCATGCATCTATTACAACTGCCTCAGGAGTTTGGGCACACAGTGTAAACAGACAATCACGGGCAGAGTGCTCTAAGGTAGTTTGCAGAAGTTATTTGTCTCGGTGCAAAGGCTACAGAGAGTTTGGTTTCTGAGTGCGGTGCGGTGGCAGGGGAATGGCAAAAAGCCAGGAAAAGCTGGTGTCCGACTCAAAGTGGGAGGTTGGATTTACTTAAAGCTGCACTGCAGACACAGAATGTAATAAACTGATTCACTTATCACCCGTATGTTACCCACCACTCAAAGTGTGATTTAGCATTAAGACACACACACCCCCCCCCCCCCCGTGGCGTGTTTATGCAGAGTTTATTCAGGTCAGCATGCCGTCTTGTACTTTTTCCTTCTGTAAATCCTGGGGTTGCTGGTCTGGTTGCTAATCTATCATCCTCCGGTGAGCACAGAGCCACCATCAACCTAACACCTACTCATGCAAGACAGTATAAAGAGAAATTAACCCTCTGCATGGAAGAAGTAATGACTGAACAGGCAGTTAAGTTTCAGAACAGCTTTTGAAACCTGATACATAAACAAAGTTAGTACTAGTGAATTGCTAACAAGTAGTTTCTGATTATCTGATTTTATATTAATTTATTTTATATATTATTATTTATAATATATATTTATTTTATATATTATTATTTATTTTTTTTTACCTTTATTTTACCAGGGAAAAAATCACATTGAGATTAAAATCTCTTTTACAAGTGAGCCCTTGCCAAGAAGGCAGCACATAGAAATACACTTTAACATACAACAAATAACAGACAGACAGGGATGGACAGCTAGATAATCAACCCTAGATAATCAACAGCTAGATAATCAACAGTTAGATAATCAACCCTCTTGGATGTTAGTGATGTGGATGTAAAATCCAAACCAAAAACAAGACTATGAGTCTATACAGCCATGCTGCCAGCTCCGTAGGCTGTATTTGAACACAATGCTAACTTCTTGGAATCTTACATCTTACATCTTGGAACCCATCGAATATCGGTCTGAAAACGGTTTAGCCTCTGGGGGCAACAGCCAATATTTCTGGGGTTCCTGTGTAGCCAGCAGTTATACGGGCAAAGACTTCCTCTTCCGTGTGCCGGTTATTTTATATCCCAGTAGACTTTTTTGTAGGTGTTTTAGGTCCAGACGACATTTCGGCTAATCTCTATTAAAAAAGCTAATAAAAAGCGAAATCATAGTCAGATGATAGCCAATGGGTTCCGGGAATTGCATTTGCGTTTCGCCTCTTTTGCACTCCACGCGGACTGCACAATTAATCAAACATTAATCTCAGTCACGATTTTTGTACAGAAAGGTCAGCACCACTGCATAGCTGTCAGCAGTCTGAATCTTATTCTCAGAGCAGGATATAAATCAAAGATGTCACTGTAGTGGCTCAGTACTGATCTGTATGTGTACCTGTGCAAACTCTTTGAGGAATCCCCCTCTTTTAGTGACTCGTGTTGTTGGTCCTGCTCCTTACTTTACACATACTTGATGTATAATTCCAAAAGGTCTCCTTTTGATGCACACAATGATCAGGACGATGACAACCTGTGCGACATTCACTGGTTGAGCAAAGAGCTGCATCTCAAGCTGCACAAGATTCTGTGTTGTGAATGTATGTGAGATATAAGCTTTATACAAGAGAGATTGTGTTGGTGGGGTCAATATTTAGCTAGAAATAACATCCGTGCCTTATCCTTAGAGAAGTCTCTAGATGACAATCAACTGACCATTTTTATCTTGAAATGTAATCCAAATATGATGATTGAGTGGAAGCTGACAAATGCTGAAAACAGATTTTTCATTAATTCCTGCAGAGATGGTTGTGGCCACATCTCCAGGCTCTGGCAGACATCAGTGGGGGGAACGACTAATCTCCAAGACTCACATTTTATTAATAGGTCTCATTTTATGAAACACTGGAACGAAATGACATGCGTTCACAGTCTCTAATCATGGCTTTCCCCAAAAGGTCTGCAGGGGAATTTAAGAATGTCACATTCAATTTGGAAATTGAATTGCGTTTTAGCTTTCATGTCGTTTCCATGCATGGTTCATTTCATTTAACTGTCTCTCTAATGACAGAAACTGTATTTTTAGTGCTTACAAAGAAAAAAAAAGAAGGGAAAGTCAAAAGTTTATACTTCGTCTAAACATATGTCTCAGAGGAGCAGTGAAGTAATTTTAAATATGCAAGAGATTTTTGACACAAAGGTATAGAGAGCTATTTCATGTGAAAATGTTTGGTATAATGAGTTGTTGATATGACAGTTATTTAAATGGAAATTTGCTCAAGGCTATACAGCAATCCTAGATGTGAAATGCAGTCTTTCCGTAAAAAGCTGGTTCTGTCTGTTTTCTGTCTGCTGTAACTCTGTCAGACCTGATTTGTATTGAGAAACAACTCTACAAAGAAAGTTGCTGTTTCCTCTGAGCCAAATAAAAGATTAATGTACGTACAGTAGATCAGCAGAGCAGAGGCTTTGTTGTCCGCTACAGACAAAGTTAAGAGAAAAAAAACATAAAACAGGTTGGTGTATTATATTAAACACGTAATCTCTTCTAACCAGATCCCCACCTCCCTGCCCTCTTCTGGGCCTTTTTACTCAGCTCGATGTTGACTAAAACGACTTCCACATCAATTAACTTTGGGAAACACAATGAGGCCTGAGGTGCAGCAAAACCAGCGGCATTATGATAAGAGGCGGACAGGCAATTTGCCACTTGTGTAGACTTTAATCATGCACTGTAATGTGTATAAGGGGGAAATAAGGCTATTTGGATTCCCTGTTAAATTAGGAAGGAGGGGCAGCCTATGCCAACTGCAATATGTGCATGCAATAATAATTTGCATGATAAAGTCTTTGTATGTCACTCACAAACATCACTTTATATACAGGTATACACAGGACACTTTTACCATGGAGGCTCATCCTGCTTATATAACAAGGAAAACCAATAGGAAATAGGAGATGGTGCACAAATATCAAAGCAACCTTCTTCCAAAGAAAAGGTCACATCTGTGAGTGAAAAAAGGTTAAATAGAATTTTTACATAGCTTATATTTATATTGCATGCCCTTTATTTGTGTGCAACGTTGATAATCACAGACGGAAATCATGTTTCTGCACATCATATTTATTGAATTATTTGCTTGAACATTCAAAGTCCGGTTGGTAAATAATGATATTGATATGAAGGGTTCACTTCTTTTCTTTCCTTTGCCCTGTATGTTAACCATCTGGGTTTATTTTTTATCCTATCTTTACTATTTTTAGCCCCACACAAAATTTAACAACCTCCATATTCACACTACACATGATCTGCATGCATAAACAAATATTAAACAGGGTCATGGTGCTGTATTGCTTGTATTAAACCTTGGATAGTGGAACACCTTCAACATCTTTCAGCTCATTGTTCTTTTTAACACGTTAGCCATATCAACTTTATGAGGTAATAATGTTGTGATTAGAGGTTGTTGTGCTGCTCACAAGCAGCCAAAAACAAATATTAAAGCAGATTTAAATAAGTGCTGTCAACCAGCAACCTATGACAAGCATTAGACCTGACAATATAATGCATTAGAAGAAGTATGCATCACCACAAACTACACAGTCTGACACAGTCGTAACCAAAAGTGTGTGTGTTGCATGGCTACTGCAGTTGGTAAGATTTTATTTACAGGTATGCAAGCTGTTGCATCTTCCCACACATTCATGCACATATAGCATATGGCTAAAGCTTAGACGGTGAAGGTTATAAAATCACATGATTAATTACGTTTATGCAATGGAAGGTTAGCACTTGAACGAGCAAAGAACAAAGCGCAGGGTTATAAAATAGAGCATGATCCCCATGGTGACATATGGTATCCACATGCATACACACAGCCCCATGTACTAAACAATAAAGAAAATCACTTTGGGAATAGTCTTCACCTTGCCTGTGGTGACAATAACATTTGTTAACCAGAAAAGTCTATTTTGCACATCATAATTAGTTCCCATCTTGTCTGAACAGCCTACGTGTCACCATGCCACTGCTTTTCTCTCTAATTAAAGCTACAGGAGAAAGGAACTGTGTAATAACGAAAGGCTGTTGTGTTGAGGCAATCTGTACAATCAATTGACTCGCCTGTTTGTGTCTGACATTCTCGCATCTGTTTTACCGTCTCTGCATTTCACACAAATGTCATGCGTAGATTGATGCATAGACAAACTCTCTCTCTCTTTCACACACACACACCTACACATTCAGGTAGTTCATTGTAAAGCTACTCACACACCTCGGAGGCTGCAGAGGGATATAGGGTAGAATGGCAGGTCATTAACTGAACCAGTGAAACATGCACCCAGGCTCTGCGGCTCTGACCCGTCTTGGAAAAGGAGCAGACAGCAGTGTTATCACATACTCCATCGCCCAACCTTACTAGGACCATCTGGGGACTGCATGCATGTGTATGTTTGTGCGCAATTGTGTGTGGGTATTTGTATTCATGCCTTTAGGTCAGCCTTCAGGCATACACTCACTTACCTTGGTTGGTGACTGTGGAGAGGAAAGGACAGTCTTAGTTAGTCTTGACCTTGGTGGTTCTCAGTAGAGTTTCATTATGAACAGAGCTGTAGTGTTCACACAGTGTGATGCCTCTCAACCTCTATTTTGTGTCCTTCGTGCCTGTGAATGCTGCAGATGAAAAGTATGAAAGAGGGAAAATGGGGCACAATGTGGGATTACAAATGAAAAGGGCTTTAGCTTTGTTTTAAACCTATAGTGCGCAACTTTTTTATATTAATGTAAAATTCAAGCCATTGCCCGATGACTTAATACTAAGCTAATTAAGCCCCACAAACTTTTCTCTGTATGGCTCAATATGGCTGTGTTTACAAAATGGTGTAGTCTGGCGACTTTCGCACGCAGAAGCTTGAATGATGAGTTTTACGTCACCGCTGAGAAAGAACAACAACGGCCAGCTTTACAGATAAAGAGGGAATAAAAACTACGAGATAATTACCTCTTCTGAAGAGTCCATCATGTTTTTTAATCCACTGTTTCCTCCTTGAGCTACTAGCAACTGGTGGGGGAGGGGTGGTTGGTGATGCGGGACCACCAAAGGCTTGCATCATGTGGACAGTGTTGTTGTCATTACTTAGAATTCCTCATGGGGGCGACAGTAACTACACACTACAGCTTTAAAGCCTTTGCCAATTACATTCATGGATGTGAATGTGATGGCTGACATTGCTGTCATTTGGATGTGACTTGGTAAGAAAAACAATCTGGGGGCTGGAGAAGGCGAGGGAGCTCAGGGAGAACGGGGAGGCCGAGGGCAAGGAATCCGAGGAAGGGACACTGGAGCTCAGGGAGAACAGGAAGGCCGAGGGCGAGGAATCAGAGGAAGGGACACTGGAAACGGGGGACCGAAAGAGCAGAAGAGGGGTTAGGCTGGAAGCGGGAGTGGAGGCAGAGTGGAGCAGGGAGCCGCGAGGAGGGGACCGGACAGTGAGGCTAGCTGACTGGAGGGAGTAGGATGAAGGCAATGACTGTAGGAACAAACACAGAGAAAGGGATTAAGACAGAAGAACAGACAAATGCTAATATGCAATATTTCTCGAGAGCTTGGAGCTTGTGTCACCAGGGTGGCTGGAACAACGATCAAGCGAAGATGGTGAGTAGATCCGGGGGTTTAAGTACAGGTCTTGACTGCAGCTGATGACTGGCAGGTGAGTATGGCAGGAGAGATGATGATGAGACGCTGAGCAGGTGTGTGTAGTCAACTGGCCGGTGCAGGCAGGGGGGAAGGGAAAAACAGAGATAGGCAGAGCCAACAGAACAAACAGCAGGAGACACAGTGGAAAACGAAAAGAATAGAAAACAAAACAGAAACTCACAGCCAGCCGACCCCAACCATCACAGACAGCAACCAATAACTCTTTAAATGCACAAGTAAATACTCTATAAGATAGACCAAATGGAATCCAAACATATCGTTAAATGAAGAGACGTTTTGGATCCTCATCGGGCAAGAGTTTGATTTTACAGTAAAACTCAAGAACAGTGACCAAGCTAAGATGGTCTTCATGCACTTTCTTGTTAAAATAGTTTAAGTGAAACAATAAAAAAACACTGACTGGTTTAAATTTCTCAATAAAACAGAAAAGTACCAGCGGTCCAGACACAATGGACTCAGTGATATCTTAAGCTATTATAAGCAATTTTCAACCCAACACAGGTCTTCCTCAGGCAGAGTTAGGGTCAAAACGATGCTAATAAAAGCTTAAGAGCGCCGTGATTTTCTTTTGTATTCACTTTGATCTTCTGGTATCCAGCACCTACAGCAACTCAGATTTTGTCAATGTGGACTGTTAACTTTTGCTTTTAACTGTTGCTGTCCGTGGTGCTGAACGAGCACCACTGTAACAACTTTAACAGTATGCACATAACTATAATAACCTTACTTTATAATAAGGATGGGGCATCCTGTCCTATCATGCCTCTTTGAAAATGGCAAAGGAAAACAATTTTATGTATGCATGTCTGCCTGTCAGCATTAACCAACATAATCATAGCACAGTAAACCACTCCTATTTGGGTTTTAAGTGACTCTATTTGAATCAAGTTGTGAGCTTCGTTAATATTTATTAAAGGATGAATGTATGATAAAGAACAAAGAAACAAAGAGGTGGAGAGTGGGGGGTTTGAAGCAAAAAGAAACAAAGAGAAAAGAATAAACAATGGAAGTTGTGAAGAAGCTGCGCAGATGAAGGGATAGAAGCTGTTAGCATTCATTTCACTCTGCTTTCTCCATGACTAAGCACAACTTAAAAGATGATGGTGCTGATTTCCCATTCAGGACAAAATAGTGTCTATATTGCTTAAGGATAATTTGAAAAGAATGGGAAATTGGTATTCTCAAGTTTCAAGAAGTATTTTCAGCTCACATTTGAAAGAACAGAGTGTCAATATATCAAGCAATGACCTCTTCTAGATGTAAAATGTTTAGATGCTGTTTCAGATGGTTAAGTTTTCACAATGCCTATCACACTGCAAAAATACTGTAAAAAAACTAATTTGTGTGATAAAACAGATTGTTTTTCCAGTCGCTTTCATATGATGGGGCTCACAAATACCAACTAAACACTGAAGATAAAGCTTCATTTCAGCCACTTTGGCCAATAGCAAAAATGGGTTGAATCAACTGTGGCTGCTTTGAAATCAAATTGGCTTGTTAAAAAAAATATATAATGTTTTGCCTAAAAATTGCATTTGTCACTTACTGACCACAGATCTGTGTTAATTTGCTAAAATACTCGGACAAATATTCAAGCTAAGCAAAGGATTCTTACGGAATACTGTGACACTAATTCACAACATATGCCTGACATTGCACCTGTGTCTGATTGAAAGAAACCAAAATAATAGAGCTTACTGCATCAAATTGTTTCTGATTGGAAACGCAATCAACATTTATACTTAATAATTGCATTTTCCTGCCATTCCAATTAAAATAGAATAATATCACTGGGTGCATATATCAAGGCTAAATTACCAAGAGAGCTGCGGTGGCTCTTCACCAGGTAAAGTGTTAATTACAGGAGAATAAAAGAAATGCTCCAAGGGGACCATCCTGAATGGAGATTCATGAAGCAAATTAGTGGGCTAGATAGGGGATTCATCATGTCTCTCTCTCTCTCTTATACAGATACATACACAGAGACACACACATAGTCTGTGTCTACATGTGTCCTGGCAGCCACATCCGTCAAGAAGCTTTGATTTCACCCTGGTTGACCCTTTGCTTTTATGCCATTGTGTGCTCCCTTTCAATTTCAGTCCGCCCCGCAGCAGTTGGAAACTGCTGAGTATATGGAACTTTTATACAAGGCTACCAAGGAAGAAAAATCAGCTTATCAGAAAAAGCTCTCTGGGGCTTCAAGACAGACTGAGACAAGGATTGGTCAATTTACACCCAGAGAAGGTGTTTCACACTAGTGTTGGATGGTTGTCTCTGCAGGGTGTGTCTGCAGTTTACTGTAAATAAGGAACAACAGGGATGAGTCATATCAATTTGACATTCATTGTGCACACAAGTGGTGCAAAAGAAGTTAAGAGAATAGATAACCCTGTTTGTTGACTCCTTTGCTGAGTTACCACAGTTAGAGCATCAGTTAGAGAGTGCTGTGATCATGCTGTAAGTGAGATCTCTGCTTCTGTTATCTTTGGATACCAGCTATCTTTTTTTATTTTATTTACTTTTGACCACTTTCAACTGTTCTGGTTGTGTTTTATTGCCCCTTTACCCTGATTGTATCTCTGTTTTTCCGATCTGTTTGTGAATGTGTTTCGCGTTGACAATAGATTTGTATTGCTATGGGAATCTACTGCTAGTTAGCACCGGCATGGTTTTAGAACGTAAGGCAAGGCAAGGCAAGGCAGCTTTATTTGTATAGCACATTTCAGCAACAGGGCAATTCAAAGTGCTTTACATGAAAACAGATTAAAAAATTAAAAACAGATTTACATGAAAACAATGTAGCTAGCTAGTACTTCAGACAGAGACTTTTGCTAAAGCAAATCCTGCAGCTCTGATTCATTTTTTCTTCTTTTAACCAGTCATGGACTTCCACTTGAGAGACTAACTGCAAACAACAACACAAAACACCCCATACTCTCGACTAACCACTGTGCTACTGCTGGCTTAGGCTAGTCTTTAGCCTGGTAGCTAGCTAGCCGGTTGTTTGGCCATTGGTGTGTGTGAGAACTGTCTGTCTGTCTACTCGAGATAACCAAAGACATCTGTTGCTTGCGAGAAGATTTGAGAAAGAAGGATGAGGACGTACGGATGGACATACAGCTGACGACACAATTATTGTGTTTACTTTGGTATGCAACCTACAATACGTTGACAACAACCTGGAGACCCATTGTGAGTTTTGGGAATATTACAATGCTCAAAGTTCTACTGCAGAAACGCTGTTCTTGTGTGTGAGGGACATTTATTTTTGCGTTCGAAACTTCATCTAGATCAGCTGCAGGGATATTGTTTTGAAGGGGCCAGCAACATGTCTGGGTGGTTTTCTGGAAGGAACTATGCCCAGGGTCACTGTATGTGCACAGCAGTAACCATTTGCTGGACCTGGTGTTACATGGAGGTGCAGGTGAGGTTATTCTAGTGGCTGACACACTGAACTTTGTGTAAGGTGTAGCCATCGTCAACAAAGACTCATCAAAGTGCAAGCAGCTTTTTGAATCACTTTTTGGTGTTGATGAAATAGTGACCAACATCTTAGTTCTTTGTCCCACATAGAAATATAATTTATTTCTATGGTATTCCATCAGGTGCAGCAATCTTGCTCAACTGCTCTTTCTATATTACACTCGTGGCAACTCTTGGAACACTGAATGACGACAACAGTGTTAAGGGGAAAACAAAGAGGGCTGCCCCCTACAATATTTCAACGAAGTAGCCAATTCTTTACACCCAAGCCTTAAACCCAAATCAGATGTAAAGGTTCACCATTATTGATACATGTGCAAAGTTTCATAACTTGCTGAGCACCTTTAGCCCCTCAAAATGTGATTTACTTCTAGAAATAATAATAAAAATAGCAATTTCAATGGGGCCTTCGCTGACTGACGTTGTCAGTACTCTGACCCTATAATAATAATAATATATATACAGTATATCATTTTTTGTAATGTCCACCATGTAAAAGGTTGAGGTTATTTTTCTTTGTTTCTTTGTCTCTCAAACACTATAATGTATTTTATAACATTCACCCAGCAAAAGCAAAGCAAAGAACGATGAATGACTTTTCCTTTTGAATTAGTTCAGCTGCTGAAACTATAACTGCACATTTGCTCTTTCACCACAGTTAGCTTTTCTCTCTTTCTCACACCTCTGTTCCCTTCTGCTGCCATTTGCCACTGTAGATCACCTATTTCTACCCTCAGCTGCTGCATGATTATATTTTCACTCATAACACTCCCACATGCCCACACTGCACACACATACACACACACACACACACACACACACACACACACACACACACACACACACACACACACACACACACACACACACACACACACACACACACACCTTTCCTGTGCCTATCTTAGATTTTGATTTGGGTTTGGCCGGGGCATGTTTGCTCTCTTCCTTGTGCTTAGCAGCCAATACAGAAAAAGAGCAGGATGGCTGATTATTGTTTGCAATATGTGTGTGGGAAGAGAGAGTATAGAGAAAAAAAAAGAGACAGAGACGGGATGCAGAGCTTGCAAGGATTTATTTCATAGACAGAACCTCCTGATGGGATATGTTGTGTTCAGCTTTTCTGTGTCTGGCAGGAGGGTTCATAGCCCCACTGTGCTGCTCAAGACCAAAGAAGGTGAAATACTCACAACCTTTCACTTCACCCCATCTAGCCGGTATCCCTACTGCGGCATCAGACAGTGTGCACAGACTATGATTTCAGGGGGGCTTTAGATATCACTCGCATTGCAGGGTCTCAAGGCTTTTTTGAGTGACATGAAAATCCATTTATGTGTGTTGGTTGGGAAAGAGAGCTCAGAGTGTTCTGACACGCTGGTGAAGCATGTCATATATTCAAAAGGGCTAAAGACAGCAAAAGGTACCAATGGTTAGAAAGTACAATTACTATTTCAAAATGTTCATGTGCCCATTTGTTTTGTAAACAAATACCTTCAGTCTATTGTAGTTGTTTTGAATTTCAACCATCATTTAAGTGATCTTTTTGAAAAGATGACCTGTATCTTAACACTGAGCAAAAGCAACCACACAAACCCATTTTTTTCTTTTTTTCTTCCCAAACAATGACCTTTGTGTGGACCCTGCCAACCCCAGAACCGATCAGGCAGAGAGTGGTCCGCTGGGGCTGCTGTCTGATTCTGTGTCTGCCAGAGTGCTGTTGCCCTTTTCTCCTACTATTGCACTTCCATTTGAAGCAGCTGATTGTTGTGGCCGTGCCCAGGGGTCCCGTGCAAGAGACATTCAAAGCCTTCTGCACATTTTACGGCCCACAAACCGCGGCACCATTAATCGCACGCTTGTGCCAACTAGAATTGGACACAGCTGCCCTATGACTCAAAGGCTACCACATACAGTATTTTGACTTGAAGGCAATGGGAACCGACGTAGAGCAAGCATGAGCCCCCAAACTGTACGTGTGTTGTGATTGTTTATCTGGAATGGCTTAGAGTAACAGGAAACATTTCAGAATAATAAAGTTGGCTGAGCTAAGCTTTTTTAGACAATCATAAATATAAAGTAACTTCTTTTTGTATTTTCACTATTTGTCATGGGCTGTGTGCTTATCTTACCAAGATGGTAGAAGAGAAGCAGGAGAGAGATAAAGGTGTAGGGACATCGCTTTAAGCGATGGGAAACAAAGAGCAAAATCATACTGTGAAAAAAACGCATAATTACTGTGACTACGGTGGAAAGAAAGCATAATTGGTTTCCATCCTTGTGGTTATCTCACATGAAGATGGATGCCAAGATTTACTGAGAGGATAGGCAATGTCTCTGCACTGGTGGATATAAAGAAAGGAAAAAAGATAAAAACAAACAAAGATTTAACTACTATTTTGCTGTGGGAGCTCTGTGACAAAGTCCTTGTCTTTTTGAAGCTTTGTGTTAGACTCCAAAAGTCTTTGGGACATGCTATGTTTAAATGTGATCTGCCTGTGCTTGTTACCCCTTGTGGTAAATGACCGGATGTCCAAAGACACACCACAGCAAGACACACCACAGCAAGACACACCACAGCAAGACACACCACAGCAAGACACAAAGACAGAGACAGAGGAAGATAAAACGAGGAAGCGCAAGTGGGAGATTAAAGTAGCAACGAGAAAATCTGAGAGTGCTGGAAAAGAGGAAAAAAGAAAGTTGAAAGAGAAAGATAACACTCGATAGAATATTCATGAACTTCCCCTCATATTCATTCATGCTCAGCTGCTGGTGATGATGGGACCTTGACACCAGAGCCCTGGCTTCTGATAAATATGCTTTCACATGCTCCCAGCCACCCCACAGAGCTCCGATGGCCCCAGCATCCTGGCCCCCTAATCCTCAACCTCTGCTTGGATCGCCAGCTATAGGGACCAAAGCTCTTCCAAACCTCGTCTTCTTCTCCAAAAGCCTCAGAGGCTCGTGAGCTGTAGTACTTACTGTGTGTAATATGATCAGGCTGGAGCAGAGCCCTCCATTACGAGGACAGCTTGCTGTGGAGATGATTTGGACTGATGAAAGTCATATTTTTCAGTCTTACTGTACGTGACTGACCGGATCATGCTGTGCACGCAATGGGAAGTGGATGAAACACACTAGTAAACCATGACGGAACCATGATTATAAAACGCAGGAGTTCGTACTGCAGTGGCTTCATGACTGTTGTGTTGCAGGAATGCAAATGATTGTGTGTGTCTGTGGCTGTGAGCATGGGTTTTTAAGTGAATTAATTTAATAGGCAGTTTCATACATCAGTGTTTCCCGTTTGTTTAAAATTTTATATTGGATGTTTAAAATGCCAAATATCCATTCAAGTGTTTTCCCTTATTCACTCTTAGCGGCACACCACTGTGAGTCAATACACAAGGCAACTGTCTGTGGTGAGTTCTCTCATAATAGCAGGACAGCCGCGTACTATCTGGTAAAGTCAATTGAACAGGTGAAGATCACATTGTCAGTAGCCTATCGGTTACAAACGGGCTCGGTAGCGAACAACACGGTAACATGCTGCAGATCCAGGGATTGTAGCTGAGCTAGATGGAGAATATTTGGTTAAAATAGATTGGTGATGCTGTTTTGCCTCGATTGTTCACCGTGAAGTTAGCTGGAAGTGAATGTATTCCCGGTGTGTTTTATGAGTAGTGACTGCGTCAGACTCTCTTTATATACAGTCTATGGTCAAACTCCATTTAAAAAATAGCCTTTTAAATGCTTGACAGCAACCGGTAATATGGCCTTGTGTGCTCTGATTAATTTGGCATGAAGTTAACACAGCAGTCATCATTTTGTTTTAATAAAAACTTAACTCCTGGCAATTGCTCCTGTGTTCTTCACCACTGTTTTGGAAGAAGGGAATAACGAGAGTGTTGAACTAGCTTTAAAAGTGAGTTTTCCTTAAGTGCTGTGTAATGGATATAGACTTTAATTGATGCCTTGATGTTCTTATTCTGCAAGTGAATGTGCTTTGGCCTTGAATTTAGACTATCTCCACTCTCCCTAACCACTTGCAATGCAACGTTTCCATATCAACATCATCTAACAGAAACTAGAGTCAATATTCCACAAAAGTTGTTCAAGCAATTTCTCCAGAGATCCAGTGTGGACAAAAGCACAAAAGGTCTCAGCTGGTCTCAGCTACCAAGATGACCCCAATCTCTGGCATTGCACTAGAGTCAGGGTTGTTTGTTAATGAGAATAAAGTTGCTTTAGTGGAGGTATAGACTGTGTAAGAGCTGCTTCAGTATAAATATACAGTATAACATTAAACAGCATACACGCACATAGGTTCAACAATATTATGTAGCAAACCATCACATTTCCAACACCAGGCTGATTTGACAAGTGCATGCTGTCAGCAAACAGTTTTTGCAAGCAGTAGCAAGTAACGCAACACACATCTATAGAACTTTTTGCAACTATTGGATTAAGTTCAAAACAAGAGAGGCAGCAGATTTCCTAAATATTATGTTTTCTTATAATAATGAGAGATTTTGGTTGGGGTGCTGTGACAACTATTTAGAGTGCTTAAGCCTTTCCCCAGTGTTGCCTAAAGAGTGTAATCCAGTCAGTAGGAACAATATAACTGCAAATCATGTTTCAAAAGGGTCATGTCTTTTTATTCTTTGTTGAGGGGAGGGTCATCCAATTTCTTTAAGTCTACGGGGAAGGGTCACCAAACTTTTGTATTCATGAGTAGAGCAAAATTTCAAAGTGGCTTGTTTGGTGCGTATTTATCCATGTAGCTCCATGTAGCTCTCTCAGTCTCGGCCCCTATCACTAGCAGATGGGTCCCTCCCTGTTTAGTCAGCCAGACCTGTAGCTTTAGAGACCGTGGGATTACCCAAACTGAATAAATCCCGCTCGCACATATAAACACAAAACTGCTTTGCTAGCTCAATGGTGTTGTAACTAAGACATCTGCTGCAAAAATAATTTTATTCATTAGCATGATTGCTGTACTGCTTAGTTCAAAAACATCCAAAACACCGTAAGAAAACATAGCTGACCAGACGCAAGCTTTTATTTTGAAAAACCGAAACTCGGCCGCAGACAGCACCAGCTGGCAGGATAATGTTCAGCTTCGGCAAGCTTACCTTTGCTAAAATATACAATGACTGAGGAAGCCTAGTGACGAGTCCATAGCAACCAGTGTTGAATTACCCAGTGTGCTTTGCTGAATGGTCTCAATGTTTTATTGTTTTATTTCATGTGAATACTAGTTCACTAGATGAGTAACTTAATATTTGAAGTAATGCATGAAGTGATATTTAGTGTCCATGCTTATTGTGTTTCCACAACAATGTTATTGAGTAAATCCACTGAAATGGCCACCACACCATAACAGAGGAGTGGGATGCGTCAGATGAGAATGCAGAGGTTTAGTTACATATGTAGCTGTAGAAAAACAATGGTAATCTGTACATCTTTGCCAAGTGTAAACCAGTACAATAATTTGTTGGGGAGGGTCATGCCTTTTCTCCCAATCATTTTGGAGGGTTGTTCAAAATGTAATGTGGGTGAAGGGAGGGTCAGGTCTATTTTGACTAAAGGTCCCAAAACTCCTCCAGTGGCACCTTAATTAAATAACAAACAGTCCCTTAGGCACCCTGATAATGCAGTTGATCTTGTCCTTATTTCAGCCCAGTATCCCTAGGAATTAAGTCTATATTAGAAGCTTCCACACCCCACGATTTTCGTCCAAAGGCAATGCTCAATGGCATTTTCAATTCAAAAAGTTGTGTTGCAAGTAAGAGTGTTGAGGTCTGGGTTTTAACCATTGAGCGCATCAGTTATTCAGGAGACTGAATTATGATATCAACCAGAGTGTTAAAAAAGGCATTGTGCATGCCAGGGTACAAATCTAACAACTCCCATTTACACTAGGTAAGGAAGGGGTGTTGTTGCCCCTCATGTGAAGCCACAATCCCAGTTTCCTTTTACATCCAGGGCCTTTTCAGTCGATCTGGAATGTCATGAAGCTTGGAAACAGACTGGCTAACACACTTTTCACACAGGGGACCTATGATTGTGTCCACACCAAAAAACAGTTCTTTATCTGCATCATTGAACCCCTGTACAATGTTGCAGGTGCATTGTGTGAAAGAGGCCTAAGTAGACACATATCCCATCAAGAACATCTGCCTCTAGTTGGCTTCTCTTTACAGCATACCATCCCATTCAACACCACTCTCTTTCATTCCCATTTCATGCACTGTCTGACTCCAGCATTCACTCTTATTCAGTTCCTCTCCTCTTTCGATGCCGCCAGCGCCATTCACGCTGCTTCATGTACACGTGTAACCATGGCAACTGGCAAATAGAGCTGTATAGCATCGTTCAACTTTTGTGGTAGACATGTTATTTGCAAAGTGCTCTGGGTAGATGCCATGCCATGTCACATGCACAGTCATATCTTTATACAAGCATTTATCATCTACCTGGTCTGTTCTTGCTGTATGTTCTGATAAGGTTGAAGTTTGACATCAGACTCCATTTGGTGTGTATTCTGCCATTTTACTATCTGTTCAATCAGCAAATATCAAGTTTTAGAAGTACATACATTTTTACTCTCCAACTTGCACATTAAGTTTATCTATATCTATTGAAACAGTTGTACATTTCATTTTCCAAATTGTATATATTTTAAATATTGCTCGTGTAGTATTCTATTATTATTTCATTTATATTTTTCCCTATTATTTAATGTTTACTCTGTATGTGTGCTGTGTGTCTGATATTTTGCTGCTGCAGCACCGTTATTTCCCATTTTTTTGGGCTCAATAAAAATCTATCTATCTATCTATACTATTATAAAAAAGCTCTGTGCTTATGTCCTTGATCCCAACGCCCACTTAATTACCTTCAGTTTGAATAATGAACACAGGAAATAGTTTATCTTTTTGGAAATGATTAAAGCATCCAGGTATTAATGTAACTTTCTTGAGTCTGCTGATAATCTACCTGCAGTAAGATGTCTGTTCTTTGATGCATCAGTTCACAGGTGCAATCTATTCCTCCCATTACCGTCTGAGTTTCATCCAATATAGTGATGGCCTGCTCTGAAAGGTGTGCATCTACATGGTTGGAAAGCTGATGAGCTGAAGTAAAGCATTTATGAGAGATTTTTTATAGATATTTTATATATATAGATAAGTACTCTGGCGTATGACTATTTTAGAAAAATAAATACATTAAAAAGTCCACATGGGATTTGTTTTGATGCGCTGGATTTAAACAATCATCAAACTTCCACCTACCAATGAAACGAGTTCTAGCCAATCAGATGCAAAGTAGGGCGGGCCTTTGCCGAAATCTGAGAGTGCTGTGCCGGTGTGGTCTCTGTGATAACGCGGCTAAAAACAATGGAGGCAAAGTTTATCAAGCATGGAGCATGTAGATACAGGCAGCTTTAGTTGAGAAAGTAGTTAAAACAAATGGCGCTGGGCATGAATAGAGGACAAGAGGAAAAGGGTGGAGACGGGAAGCCGTTTAGCTTGCTTTTGCAGCTCATGTTCAAGGAAGACACTGTATGGCAGCAGCGGTAAGACAGTGCTTGCTAGTCACAAAGCTTCGGTCTGTGCACTCTGTAATCCGAGTACGTTACCGGCAACGACCACTACCGTTGCGACTGCGACTGTGCCTTTACTGACTGGTCGGTGATACAAACAATACGAGTGTGCATGATTTGTCATTAACGATGGCCACTGTGTAAAAGCTATCTGAAGCCCAAACTGCCTTGACAAAGCTATCTGTTTGGAATTAGCATGACAGGTATTTACGTCCCAGAGTTTAGACGTCTAGCTATATGAAAAGATAAACAATGCAACATTTTTAATAAATGTAAATAAAGCAGCTAATATCAACATGGACAAAATCATAAATGTACTAATTCGCTTTTTTGATGATGACCTGGCCAAAGTAGTGAAGTTTAGTTTTCACAATGATTCATTGTAGGATTATGATATCATTGCAATATGTAAATCCACATTGACTCTTTATTTAACATATGGTTGGAAGAAGTAAAAACTGATCCAAAACTTTTTATTATTGTGTAATGTCAGAAGGACTTTAACTGTTTTGCCAGTTACATTAACTTTAATGAGTGCGTATTGAAATATAACACTGTTGGTTGGCAAAAAATGTATCTCAAAATGCATCAGATTGATGCTTTAAAATATGGAATATTTAAAAAAAATTCCGGGGGAGCACCCCCGGACCCCCCTAGAGGGGTAATATCCTTCTCACCTTTTTCACCCCTGACCCGTTTCCATGCCTGTACTAAATGCTTTAATGCTAACATGCTTGCATTGACAATGATAACATACTGATATTTAGCAGGTATAATATTTACCATGTTCACCATCTTAGTTTGGTGTGTTAGCTAACATTAGCTAATTAGTTATGCATAAAGGTATTGTACAAATTAAAATGTTGACCTGATGTTGGCACTTCATGAAAATCACTAAAGATCACTAAAGCTATTAAAATACATCCTGGTGGGGGCATGAATATGTGAACCAAATACGAATTTCATAGCAATCTATCCTATAATAATTGAGCCATTTGACTTTTAAATCTGTATTCACCGCAGCTGTCGTCAGACACACCTATAGGTATTATCTCTTCCACAAATAAACACACACGCCCACACACAGCCACACTCAGCCCATTTTGTAGTTAGTGCATCATGCAATTTAATCCTCAACTCTGGCTGGTATCAATATCAGTCTGATCTAAAAATAATATTAATAAATGTAGGGTTTATGTCCAGTTGACATATTGATGATTGCAAAGGGCTCAATTGAGATTACAGCCCTTGGCACAGACTTAATTGATTTGCCGCGAACCTGCGAACAACATCAACCACAAAGTTCAAGCTTGTGAGTCATGTCAGTTATGTATATTAATTAATCAAACTCAGAGGCTTCCCGGGCTGAAACATCCCTGTACTGTGTTACCTTTTACAACCACCTCGTGTGACTCGTCTGCATTGACATGTATCAGAGACATCAGGTTTTCTCCCTCATTTAAGCTCCACTGACAGGAACACTCCCTTCAATCATCATCTGTCTCCCTCAATGAAGTTCATGTGATCGCAGAGAAACCGGCCCATAGCTGTTGAGGCTGATCAAAGTCTCAGCCTCTGGCTTTGAATACATCACATGTCAGCTTATATGAGAGTTGTATTGAATAATGACCCTAGTTTAATCATCCCACCTCAATCTAAGATGGAAAATGCATCCTCACCAACAACATCCTCTTATGATAATATAATCTCTTCGAGTCCAGCCCAATTCATTTTACCTTTTAAACTTTGCAGAAAGTTTCTAGCTGGTTTGTATTCCAAGTCTATTCATTAGCTGGATCGAGTGGTTTGAAAACACTCTTCTTTTAATTGTTTCTGTTTGATTCCTGTTTAAGCAGGGCCTGTAATTAAAAGTGAAAAAGACAGGGGAAATAAATTGAGTGTTAAGCTGCCAAATAGATCTTCAAAGTGTCCAAACAAGTAGAGGAAGTAAAGCCTATAAGTGACTTCCAGGCATCTTAGCTGATACTAACTTTGTTTGTTCCAAACTACACAATAATGACTTGCATGTCTACATGAAATGTATGCACATAACTCAATATTCATGTTTACAGAAATATTACAGGGAAAGTAATTCACCCAGACTGAACGCTTGTCAACAGCACAAAAACACAACAACATCCAAGATGTTCTTTTCTTTTTACTTGCAGCCTGGAAATAATCATTAACACTTTTCCACTGGGACAGCAAAGTTTGATGCTGCCTGTGATCATCAAGTACTGAAAACACACTGGAGCTGCAAACTGTTTTTAATCCTCTTTTATCTTGTGTGGCTGCAGTAACTTCGCATAATACAGCATTAAATCTGACATCACTATCGCCGGGCAGTGTGCCACTGGCCCAGGTCCATTTTCTATGTTACATAGATAACCATGTTCACACAGTGACAATATCCTGTTACACATATTTTGCCCACCACCATCAAAGCAGCATTATCTCTCTGTTGACCCACAGGCTGACCTGCTCTGTTAACCGGTTATGCTGAAAAGTGCTGAGTGGCTGTTTCCTACAAATGGGATTTCCTTATCTCTAGTCTGAGAGTATTCTGTCACCAGTAATAGATGACTCTCTCCATTTTGCTCTGTAATTCATTTCTTGGCTTTCTCTTTGCCTTACACTCTTCCTCTCTGACAGGTGAGGAAGATAAAAAGGCATGAGTGAGCCGGTTGTGTGCTCAAAGCTGTTGAGGATCTCAACTTCACAGGAATAGATAATGTCAATGCAACAGGCTTCTGTTGATATCTTAAAAAGCTAAGCTGGAAGCGAAATGGGGATTACAAATAGCATCCACATTTGATTTTATAATTAAAAATTGATACACACATTCAATTATTTAACATGTAAATGAGGAAGATAATTTTTCATTTTAAAATTCTAAAAGAGCCTCGGCAGTGCTATCAGCGCTACTGATTTATGCTTGTATGTTAATCTGCTGTCTTTAGAATCTAACATTTGCATTCTGCAAGAATTACACTTATCACGTAACACACACACACACACACACACACACACACACACACACACACACACACACACACACACACACACACACACACACACACTAGTACTGGCTTCAGTATAGTGGCCTGTTGGTGAAGCCTCTGGGCGCTGTGCCTGCAGAGTGCCATCTCATTATCTCCAGTTACACAAATGCAGGGGAACTGGTGGGAAACATTCAATTCATTGCAACAGTCATAAATGACGGATGAAGTCAGGACATGCTGCACAAACAGCAGCAGCCAGTACAGAATGGCATAATGGATGGCAATACAAGCTGTTGTAAATGTCCATTTTTCTCTCTCAGAACTCAGCATTTTCTGACAACTTGGACACACTTGCGTTAACAATCCATCTGTTTGGGGGAAATGTCGATTTGAAAAAATATGAGGGGAAGGCTGCTGGTTTGAGATTTTATGTTTTCAAACCAGACGTGAGAGAAATGTATTACAGTGAACAAAGCATATGTCCTTGTTTTGCAGCATTGTCTACTAAAAATAACCCTCCCATACAACGAAACTGCATTCTCAATTACAAAAACTAAATATGTAGTAATATTTACTAAATCATTTTAGAGGAAAATGTATTTTGTCCTGAATTACGTTTGTCTTTGAAGGATCACAAATACCTTTCTAACCTGCAATTTCCACCAACTGCAGAACGGCTGCGGATTGGCTCCGTTGCGTGTTGGCTCCTTGCGCCGCCGTCCTTCAATACCCACCAGGTCCGGATTTGTTGCGGAACGACTGCGGCCATGACTGAGAGCTGAAGTCACGAGGACCCACGAGATCTCGCGAATTCACGTATGATCGCGCGATATAACAGGATGTAGTTTTTATAAACAGAACCACAAAACCTGACGTTTTCAAGGTGTAGTGCAGGGAAATATGATCCGCCGTGAGCACTGTGTATTTTATTTTGAAAATTGACCAGATGTTTTATTTTTGCTTCTGTGCTCGACTTCCTGTCCCGCACTATCTGCCCTGTGCTGAATTGCTGTGGAACTCTCTGGCATCCGGCAAAAATAGAAGCTCTGCGTATCTGCTCCGGAGTCAGAACGCAGCTGTTCCGCAGTCAGTGAAAATACACACATTGACTTTAATGGAAACCTATTGACTCCACCGCCATTCCGGAGCGGATCCGCAGCTGTTCAGCAGTTGGTGGAAATTGGATTGGATGGGTAAAACAAACACAGGACTTTCACCCAGGAGACTGCTGTTTGTGTCCCTTACTTTTAAGTATTGAAAGGTGGAAATGATTCTAGATTTAAGGTGTTTTGGAGTTCATTCCAGACATTTGGTGCATATGATGAGAAAGCTGTTTTACCAAGTTCTGTTCTTGTTGAGGGAGTAATTAATAGTATTGTTTTTGATGACCTTGTTCTGTAAACACTATTATGGTAAGTAAACAAATTTTAAATGTAGAGGGGTAATTTACCCATTAGTGCTTTTGCAATGAAAATCAATAAATGGAATTAAGGGAAAGGGAGGACCACTGTACAGTTTCATACAGAATGCAGTGGTAAGTTCTAGCTGCTGCACCTGTAATGAAATGCAAGGCCGAGTGGTACAGTACATCTAGTTTTTTCAATAAAAATGAAGTAGAGTGCATATAAATGATGTCACCATAATCCAACACCGATAAGAATGTGTTCTGCACCAACCTTTTCCTTGCTGAATAAGGAAAGCACTTCTTTAATCTAAAATAAAAACCTAACTTGGGTCTAAGTTTTTTTAAAAGGATCTATCATCAAACCAAATACCTAGGTATTTGAGGATGTTACTCTCTCTATTGGAGTACCACTTTGTGTTGAAATAGTAAAATCTATAAGAGAATGTGAACGTGTAAAAACCATTAATTTTGTTTTTTTAGCATTCAATACCAACTTTAATCCTACCAAAGATTTTTGTACCTGACTAAAGGCTGACTGTAAATGATGAATTGCTGCATTCAATGATGTAGCAGAGGTGTACAAAATAGTATCATCTGCATAAAAATGAACCTTTGTTTGATTCAAATCCAGACCTAAATTATTTATATAAATAGAAAATAAAATAGGACCCAAAACTGATCCTTGGGGGACACCCATTTTAACTTCTAGCAAGGATGAGGTACAGTTATCTAATGCCACACACTGAGTTCTACCACTCAGGTAATTGTAAAACCAATTTAGCACAGTGCTACTAAAACCTATGCTTTGCAATCTTTGCAGAAGAAGATGATGGTCAACAGTGTTGAATGCTTTAGATAAGTCAATGAATAGAGCAGCACAAGACATTTTGTTATCCAAAGCATTAACAATATCATTTGTAACAGAGGTTACAGCTGTAATTGTACTGTGTCCTTGTCGGAAACCAGACTGAGTGGAACTTAAAATACAGTTGTCAGCTAAAAAATGTTTTAGTTGCTCATTTATAAGAGACTCAAACAGTTTAGCCATAACAGATGACAGATCTCTCTGTCTCCTTGCACTCACACCTAATTAACTTAACTTACGTATGCAACTTAAATTCCATACGTAACTTAAATTACGTAACAAACATACAGTACTAATTTTAACCCAAACCATCATCTTTTTCCAAACCTAACCAAGTAGTTTGTTGCAATTCATGTTACCGTTCACTGCATGTTTAAAACAGCGGCAGTTTTACAACGTGCGACGGACGCTGGAAAATACGTTTCCCTCTAAATGCAACTGAGAATGCAGTTTCGTTGTATGAAAACTTATTTATTCAGGAGACAGTGTTGTGTTTTGAGTTCCAAGTTGACAAAAGAGGGAAAAAAAGTAGTCATGGATGAACATAGAGTGCTTTAATAATCTGGACAATTCTGTTGTTTCCTCACTCATGTCCTTGGCAGTATTGCCATTAATCATGTCAACACTCCCTCCTCTTGCTGCCCGGGTAGCAGCAGACAAGAGCCCCCTTTGCTAAAGTCGGCGGTCAAGGTCATTAGTAAGCCATTACAACCTCCTCCTTGCACATTTTTCAACTCTTTAATGATGCGTGCATGCACCTGTCAACAGACAGAGAGAAGAGTGAAAAATCATGCTTCTCTTTTTCTGACCTCTTCCCAAGCTCTCGCTCTTTTAACTCCCTGTCTCCACCCATCCATTAAAGCCACATCTCCTCTCCTTTCTGCTCTGTAATCTTGACTAGGCACAATATCATTTTGACATTGATTCCAGTGATTTAAATCCTCCAACTCATGACACAAATTACCTGCAATTTACAGCCACCCCCATCCATTTCACTCATAATATGCTCCGGTGAGAATTCAATGTTCCTTCTGTCTCTTTCTCTTTTTTTTACCCCTCTGTTCCTTGCTCTTTGTTCTCCTCAACCCCCCAACCCCCCACCCCCCTTTTCTCTCTCTGTCTCCTTGCACTCACACCTTTACTGCATTAGGATTTATAGCCCAGGATGTTCCTTGTAGCAAAAAGAAAGCCTATGCAAGCATAGATTGAACTCGGACAAAGTCTAACACCTTCCTTTTGTATGGGTGCTGGAATGTAAAGCTGAAAATGAAGTGTCAGGCCTGCCACTTAAATAGACAAAGGCTGGATCCATCAATACTCAGCAAAAGATAATGTTGGCATACATCACAAGAAAGGCCTATTTTATCGTTATAACCAGGGTATTGGTTCGTTCTCTGGTTTGAAAAACTCCCTAAATTGATCCGCTTCTCCTCAAAGGCTCTTCAAGAGCAGAAAAGGGAGAAAATGTTTTAAAGCTATAGTGCGTAGTTTCTGCCGCCCCCATGAGTAATTCTAAGTAATGACAACAAAACTGTTGGTGCGTCCATCGCGCAATTGCTAGTAGCCATGGAGGACACGGAGGACCCAATCTTCTGAACATAGCCATACTGAGAAATACAGAGAGTTGCGTAGAGCTTAACTAGCTTTGTAGCAACTCAGTAATATCAAAAGTTATGCACTAAAGCTTTAACTTGGGACTTGCTAAAGGATATTGTCAAGTTTTGAGGGGAAGTTTTTTCCCATCCGTTTTCTGTCATTTGCTGAAACATTACAAGCAGTTCGCTGGTTGATTCAACTTGTGACAGCATAAACCCTGACTATTGTTTCCCCCAAGGAGAACATTCAAGAGTACATCAAAAAGCATCACATTGGACAAATTCCTCCCCTAAACTTGAGGCTCTCTTGGAAAATAGAGGCTGGACTGTGTCACAAACCAGTGAGTGGATAATGTTGTTTGTCATTTTGGTGTTAGCAGGTAGAAGCGTTGCAGATATGACACTTCAAGAATGGAGGTTCCAATCACCACTGAAATGGAATTATTGAGCACTTCACAGCTCAGTGGCATTTGAACGCTTTCAGCTATATGCTATGAAGGCGAGAAGGCTAAGACAGTTAGAAAATTATACAGACACCACAATAGACAATGAGAAACTCAAGAATGCTCATTCTTGCTCCCTTCTCTTTGAATCTAACCCACTCTTCTCTGTCTGCTTCTCTTCTCTTTGTTTTATTTCTCTCTTTCACCAAATTGCAGTATCTCTAAACTGGGTTGTGATTGAGACCCTATGATCCTGAAAGTTATGGTGTCGATAGTGTGCCAAGGGAGGTGAATACAGATATCTGGGGAGAAACTGAAGAGAGGAACTTCTGTGATGGAGTGCATAGATTTGTTTGTCTAGGCAACCATTGCAAGTCTGTAAAATTAACTTTTCTTATAAGAAAAACACATAAGCGACTGAATATTCAAAATGCCTCTAACTGTTCCTTTGACTGATTAAAAAACGATAAATATTCTCAAGGCAATGGTACTTCTCTGACCTTTAAGTACGAATTAAAAGGAAATAAGTCTAGAGTCTGGAGACACAGCAAAGATGGCGAGGTATGATCAAAGATGAGTAGAAGATAAGAGAAATCACTCAAAAGAAACAATCCATCAGTGTTACACACTGGGGACAATACATTGAGTCCAACAACCCCATTAAAATGATAATGAAATTGGGAAAGTGGCTCCAGCTTGGCTCACACATTCCACAAAAACAATCTCGGGAGAAGGAGATTTGCCAGTAAACAAAACGCTTGACATTTCTATTTTCATTTTTTCTTGACCTGTAATGTCTTGCCAAACAACATAATGAAGAAAAAAGACTAAAGAAGCGACATTAAGCATGCATTCAGTCAATGCAGACCTTATTGAAGACAATAGAGATACTGTAAGCAGTAATGCTAAAATATTTCTCTCATTAAAGTTTCATCAGGGTAATATCTTTTGATATGGCTCTATTATTTCTAACTATATTCAACATTTGGTTGTTTTTTCAACTTATACAAGTTTGGCTTATTAAGATCGATTTGATGTATAGTTCTGTATAGTTAAAAGCATTAAAGTGAAAGTAAACATCTCAGGTCAATTGCTGAAAGACGTTCACTTTTATTGCACTTAAAATTGACAGCAATACTACAGATCAGGATTCTGCTTGAATAGATGTTGATTGAAGTGCTAATATTTTTTATGTTTTTATGTTATGTAGAATGATACAGTTGCATGTTTAGTGCCACACACCAGAGATGGGGACTCAAGTCTAAGACTCGGACTCAAGTCGCACATAAAGGCCCAGACAGACAGAGCCGACGGCCAAACATCAGCAGAAAAGGCAGTTGGGCTGATCAGTCTCCCCAAATTGGTCAAAAAATGCCTCAGAACACACCAAAGCGATGAGACGTAATACGTCTCCATAACATCAGGTGGCGCTAATCTGTATTGTCGCCCAAAAATGAAAACCGGAAGCTGATTGGACGAACGCGTCACGTGGGTCTTGTTTCTCCGGAAATTCAAAGACAGAGTGTCATGGCGGCTTGTTCAGAATACGATCTCATATTGTACTAAAATAGTTCACCGAAACGTGTTTCTGAAAACATTTTAAGCGAGAAATAGGCCATGCAGCTGCTGAATCTGTCTTCATTTCAGATCAACAAAGGTCAGTTTAAAAGATTTTCGTCAGATTTTGAGAGGCTCTAGTCATGCTCATTCCGCTCACTGTTTCCAGGTTAGCACTCTACCAAATGCCAAAATGAAGGCCGACGGCCCCTCGGACGGACGACATGTCCCCTGCCCTTTGCCATAATGTGCAACGTAACGCATGTGCTATGCCTATGTGTGCACGCTCACATATCAAAAAATTTATTGACGATGGCGACACCAAGTCGTCCCGGAGTTGTGCCTTTTGTCATTAGTTTTGCTTTCAATATCTTTGTAAACAGTGGCAGTAAGTGAACAGCTACATACAAGGTATGTGGCACCAAGATAAATGATGACGGATCGATAACGTCGAACTTCATCAGGCATCTCAAAACGCACCCAGATAGGTCAGTCACTTGCTAATGTGAAAGAGACGTTAAATGTAGCATATATCGTCACAGGTAACAAGCTAACCTTCGCAAAGTGTTGTGCTAATGCTGGGAACAGGCAAATTGTATTTTTATAGTTGTATCCATATGATGTGACAGACATAGGTTAATATTTCACCAGGTCCGAGGGCTAGAGGGATGTGTTAAGTAGACCCCATAAAGTTATCCTACAACTGATTTTGATACTGTACTGTATGGATGGTAGCTACAGGACATGCTTTGAATTCATAAGATTTAACAATACAGTGTTAGGGACAGATCAGATGGCCAGAGATTTGAGACTTGACTTGGACTCGTGGCAAAAGACTTGACTTGACCCTGCCCCTCAAAGACTTGAGACTCGACTTGGACTTCCAAAAAATGACTTGTGAACATCTGTGCCACACACACACACACACACACACACACACACACACACACACACACACACACACACACACACACACACACACACACACACACACACACACAGCTTTAATCTCAATCTAACAGTTTGCCCCTGCCTGATATTGTTATGCTCGATTGCTAAACGACACTGGGCACAACTGAAGCCACATGTGCAAAACTCAAAACAGGCGCAGTGCAGCCAAACACTACGAACAGTCCTCACTGAGATAACACACACACTGTCCCTCAGAACACACTGAGAGTAAAAACACTAGTGTCAAACACCAATACACAAATTACAAACTTTTAATTTATGGAATTACTGGAAAAAAAACTAAAGGTGCATAACAGTAACAAAGAATAGTGTGACTTATCCTGCCTGTCTCCAGCATCATGCGGCAAGTTTTCTTCATCACTGGATGTCTGAATGAATGTGGAGTTTCCATTGCTTTCATCTCCATTACTTTCTGAAAAACCGTAAGAACGCAGTTTTACTATTGTAAAGATATAGTGTTTTTCACATTTCTTATAGCTGTGTATGTAACGTCAGACATCTTACCTGGACATATTGGTATCTTTGCTCTTTTACCTGTTTCTCTCAAACGGTACAGTGTGTAACTGTTTCATTCTTATTTGGTGTTTGTATACTAAAAAAGGCTTTCTGAGTTTTGAAAACTGTGTTCAAGCAATGAAAAACGAACTACAGTGTGGTCCACATGAACTGCTGCTGTGCAGACTGTAGTTAGAGTTTTGCACGTTACTCCAGTTGTGCCCACTGTTGTCTAGCAATCGAAAAAAAACTGTAAACACTTTCGTGCTTTCATTTACTTTCTTGGTCTGTCCTTCCTTTTTCTCTCCTATGTCTCATCCAAAACAAGTGTTCTGTTGAATTTCATCCTTGGACCTTCACCATCTTAGTGTAGGAGAGATGGAGGAGGCAGCAAGTCTCCTTAGAGCTGACTCATCCGAACCTCGTCCCAAGTGCGTGCTCCGACTGCTCTTCGCTTCCGCCCCTGACTGACTCCACGAGGAGATTTTAATTACTCAGAGTCATGGATTCTCTCAGGTTAGGCATGTAGTGACCTATCAGGAGGACTTAATGAGTGGAAAGAGAGTGAGGTACAAGGAGGTTTGGGGTTATGGGGGTGCCATGCAGTGAGAGTGAGAAGTCAAAGAGTAAAACATGCAGCTGAGCTGAAACTTCCTCACAGAACTGCTGTAGATGCTAAGGACTGTGGTGTGGATCCATGGTGATACAGCATACAGAGGTGAGAGGAGTATGGAGGGTATGTTTTTTCAATTATTATGCAACAAAGCTGGAGGGGCCTGTCTATTTAGTGATGGAATGCAAGTTCAGTCAGGGACTACAAATAGAATCAGAGCAGCACTGAGGATTCTGCTGAGAGTGCTAATAACTCCTCGACAAACATAAATGAACATGAATCTTGGTGAAATAAACAATAAACAACAATAAACAAAAAAGAATACAGCACATATGGAGGTTTGGGTGGTGGTAGTCTATATCCTTGACGTTCCATTTCCAGGATTGCTCCGGTGCCACAGAAAATTCCGCCAGATGCATGTATTTTCCGTTTCCTTCCGCTTTCTTTGTGTTGGAATTTTAAATTTGGTGGATTAATGAGGACTATTGTTAACTGCTCCTCAGATCTCCGCATGTTAAGTTGAGACAGCTAGCTAGACTATCTGTCCAATCTGAGTTTTCTCTCGTACGACTATTTTGCAGCGGCTCTGTGCGGAGCTTAGCGCCGCCCATGACGATTCTGACTGGTTTAAAGAAATGCCATTAAACCAGAGCACGTTTTCCTCCCATCTCCGATTTGCTATGTGGAGCAGCCAGACCCTCCTTCTTTGGAGGAGGGTCTGGCAAAGTGAGACTAGGGTGGTGGAGAGAGCTGGGGTAGCAAATAGTGTTGGCATGAGCATATGGGTAGAGTAAATAGTGAGAGGTTTAATGTTATAATGCTGCACTGTGCGCCTGCATTTCAATGGATGAAAAACATTGGCCTAGTCAGCTGGTAGCCACACAGCTGATGAACACCATACAGATTGTGAGGCATGAATGAAACCACAAATGGCAATCAGATAATCATTGCTGTTTCGTGAAAAGCATCTTTGAAATGTCATTTGCTGTGGTAGCTTGCATGTCAACTGAAAATGATGTCAACGGAATGGATATGCCACTCCTCACTTATTGGTTGGGAGGCTCAGTGGCGCAAAAAGTGGGTATGCGCTATATGCGGCACATAGGGGCGCATACCATGGGGGGCGCCAAAGCGATGGTTAAAAAAAATTAAAAAAAATAAAAATCTTTTTTTGGTATTTTCAATATGTAGCTGCTGTTGTGCGTTTCTAAATCATTTCTACATTTTCTCAATGTTATTATATAACATTTTAGAGGACTAACAGGCTAGAGTAGGTGCCCTGTCTCATAAGATTCCATCATAGAATGTTGACATAGAAGAGGGAGGCGGAGGGGAGGGAGCGGGGAGCAGGTGGGCGCCGTGAGCGCTGAGTGAGCAGGTACGAGCGTACGAGTAGTAAGTTGCCGTCAATGGGTCTAGAGCAAAGCAAAACAGCTGTTGGGGCTAAAAATAGAAAAAGAAAGAGGGAAAAGGAGATGACATGTCCAGGGATGCGACAGCAGTTAAATAAGTGGATGGTGAGAGGCAACAGGTAGGATTTAAAGTGTGACGTCTGTGCTTGGAGGCTTGCAAATATTAATGTTAACAGACTAGCTAGCGTTTGCTAACACTGGGAATGTAGCAGCCAAATGGGGGTTTACCATGGAATCATGCATAGATTTGCTACCAAACTTGGAGGCTTGTAAATATTCATGTTAACAGACTATTGACTAGCTAGTGTTTGCTTACACTAGCAGCTAAAGTGGGGTTTACGGCTAGCTTACAATATGCAAAACCAAGGTTGCTGAGCTAAAAACTGATAAATATAATGTAGCATGTACAATAAATGACAAGAATCTGGAAAACATAACTAATGCTATAACTCTGGTTTATCATTGAATCATGCATAGATTTGCCAAACTAGGAGGCCTGCAAATATTTATGTTAACAGACTGTTCTCAGACTAGCTAGTGTTTGCTAACACTAGCAGCTAAAGTGGGGTTTACGGCTAGCATAATGCAAAACAATGTTGCTGATGCTACATTTAGATTTTGGTTAAACCGTATGGTACCAATCCCATGCATGACATATCTCAATTTTATTAAGGTAAAATAACTGGTAAATATAAGGTAGCATGCACAATAAATGACAAGAAGAAAAATAAATAAATATGAAATAAATATATAAATATTTAAAATACAAAATGTGAATGTAATTTCAACAGCAGCACAACCTTACTGCATAATAGTTGTCTTATCTGATGCCATCACTAGGCTGATTTAAGAATTGAATTTAGGCTGCTATATTTAACAGTGAGTTCATTTCATTCAGGTGTGAGGATGGTGGATCAGGAAAGACAGGGGAAGGCAACAGGTAGGTTTAACATTAGGTGGAAGTGTAGGGGGAGCAACTTGATACCAACAGATTAATTTCTTAATTTTATTGATATGGAAAAACTAATGACAAATCTATTACATAATGTTTGTTTGACATTATGTCTTAGTGGAAAAGAACACAGGCAAGGAGTGAATGAGACAAACATGAGGTCGGCGATAGCATCAGGTAGAGATGAGACCAGTGATGACATCAGGTAGGAGTTCTATTAGACCACACACGACGTTTGAAGTTCTGTTGACCAACCTTTTGGAGCAATTGAGATGAGAAAAAAACATATTGTTTTGATAAACAAATACGTTTTTATTGCATTTTGATTCTTTTAATCACAATGTCTAACAACAGGCAAGATGGACCACAGGATAAGCTGGCACACTGGTGGACACACACACATGCAAGCACACATGCATACACAAAAACACACACACACACACACACACACACACACACACACACACACACACACACACACACACACACACACAGAAGAAAGGACATAGTTATATATTGATAATATTTTGTATGATCTGAATCTGCAAAGTACCCTAGTACCCTAAAGCTGTGTAGAAGTATAAAGTAGCAGAAAATAGAAAAACTCCAGTAAAGTACAAGTACCTGAACTTTGTGCTTAAGTACAGTAATTTGAGTAAATGTACTTGGTTTCTTTCCACCACTTGAAAAACTTTAAAGGTTTTGCAATCCAGGGTAACTGCTGATCCAAGCCTTGACGGCTCCCCTCCTTTTTATATTATTTAGCAACTAAACAATATTTCTGGCGTGCTAACATGCTAAACTAAGATGGTGAAAATCATAAACATTATACCTGCTTAACATTAGCATTGCCATTGTTAGCATGCTGAGATTAGCATTTAGCTGAGTAGTACTCTACACATGCTCCCTTCTGAATTAGTTTGTGTGCTTTCACATTACAGCAGCTGGTGGGGTTTTCTACTAACATAAAGGCATACAATTAGCTTCTTTCCTAACAAAACCTTGAAATTCCTGGTTGTAATTTCTGGGCTCGAGAGACATGTAGGCTATTCAGTTATGTATAGCTTGTAGAACAAGGTACTTCCATGGAATCAAGAAGAGCATTTTATTTGCTTTTGTAGGAATGCTCGGTTGTTCTGTACACAATGCAATTATCTATGCATAATTACCTCATGCAATATGATGGATTTCACAGCTTGCATTTTACAGCGTGTGGGCTAATGCAAGTTGACAGAAACGATTCCTCTTCATTAGACCATTCCAACATCATCAGTGACAAGAGTTGCCCAAGTTCGCGCTATTGGGGAAAATACACAAACCAACACTACTGCCATATGCACTCTTCTTCTGTCTGCAGTCTTCATTAAAACCGAGCAAAATATTTCAGTGTGGAAACACCTTCTTCCGACATGCCAGCATTGTCCCTCCAAAGTAGAGGACTCCAGACTTTATCATTGCTGGCAGGCGGCTTCTTTAATCCAATCACAGTGAAGCATATTTACCAAAATGTTTCATCAGTGTTACATGTTGGCAACTGTGACAACAAACCTTACTGTAATAGGAGATACATACAGTATGTGAAGCTGCAATCGACACACTGATCTCTGAAGATAAGTGATAGTCACAGTCTCTTTATAGAACGCAGTGTCTTCTTGGAGGTGGAGATGTGTGTGTGTGTGTGTGTGTGTGTGTGTGTGTGTGTGTGTGTGTGTGTGTGTGTGTGTGTATGTGATCATGTGTTCCAACATAAGGCATGTGAGTTATTTCAAAATGCCACCAAAACCCTAAAAATAATATGTTGGCTCTGCAGTTAACATGTTGTATTTAGGGTTGTTAAGGAAATTATAAGTTTGATTTAAAAGATTAACCCAGCAATGAAATCACTGACTTGGAAAAATTAAGCATAGGAGCAGTTCATTTACATACAAAAACCAACATTATGTGAACGCTACATTTACTTTATACCTAATTAAAAGACATCACATACGAACACTACTGGTGTTCAACACCTCTTTTTCCTATCTAAGTCTGCTTGAGCTTGGTATAATCTTAGAGATTTATACAGAACTGAATGTGGGTATGTCCGTGTACATGCATGTGTGTGGATTAGGACTGCTACTTGTGACCAACAGCTACAGTATGTTCCCATAGGACCATTACCATCCATGGTGTGTACATTTCTGCTTGTTCGTGTCTGAACAGGTGAGTTCAACATAACATGGTTAGTTATAGAGCTCTTGAGGATGGTAGAGTGTATGCCCTGTGAAATATGTCGATTTTGTTGCTGATCCCTTTTACCCAGCTCTGAGACCATCTGGGGGGACTTGTCGGTGGGTTGGTAATTGAGGATGCGGGGGTTAGAGACAAGGCCCCTTCGGAAATCCCCAGCAGATTGGCCATTATGCCGGGCTGAGCATTGGATAGCTGCTCCACTGCTGACATTTCCATTTACTGTATCTGTATCTGTCACGTTTGGATCCCAAGAAACGAAAGAAAACGAGAGAGAGACAGAAAGGAAGGAGGAGACAGTGTGTGATTTAATACTTGTTTATGGCTCTGAACAAAAGTGTAAAGCTTCTCTGTGTGTGCCACTACAATATATTGGGGTCTTGGTATAAATGATTGCTGGAGTGTGTTGGGGGCTCACAGTCCATCTCTAGAGAGGCTGACTTAACAGACAGAAACACAGGTGTGCACTCATTGGGGTCAACAGTAAGAGGCATCCCAGTGGGAAATGAATTAATACCCATGTGTGTTGTTGATTTTGTCCTTTTGTTGATAGTGTTTTAATGGAAAATGGGATTTTTCTGTAAAAAGTATTTCTCTGAAAAGAATCCAGTGATTTTCTTTCTTTCTCTGTAGTCATCTGGGCACAAAATAGCTAAAAAGAAATGATCAGGCTATCTCTATAATGCATTAAATAAAATGTAACTTTATGAGTTCAATAAAGAATTGATAAAGTGCTGCATGGTTCAAGGCATGATTATATAATCAGTCTAAAATGTGCTCAGCCACAGAAATGAAGTTGAGCTTATTTGATATTATTTTCTTTGTGAAATAAAATTTTAAAAGCTACATCCTTCATGTATGCTCCCACTGCTGCCAAACCTTTTCTTATTGGATTGAGAGGATACAAACCACTTTAGAATAATGATGTTATGTACAGATGCTGCCACCATTATAAAAAATACAGTTTACAGCAGTGATGCTTTAATATGTTGCCAAGAAAGAAACAACAGTACTTTAGCAGCTAATAGAGTTGCATAACGTTCATTCATGTCATTACTTGAGGTGTTCTGTGCTTGCAAATGCATTGCCTACTGTTCCTTGCTAAGACCTTCTATACATACCTGTCAATTTTCCTGCAGTATCATTTCTTTGCATTTACATAAAGTGTTACCACTGAGACTTCTCCAACTTTATGTGAAATCATTTTCATTTGGTAAATTAATTGAAGGTGACAAGCAATCATCAGCAGATGAAAACAATTAAATGAAGGAAGATGAGGAAGATACATCTATGCAGTGAAAATATTGGGAGATGGATGTGCCAATATCATAAACTAAAATGATGCACTTACACTAGAACAATTTAGTCCTCTTTTGAAAACTTTTTTTTACTTAACCACAGAAAATCTTAAATAAAAATCCTACTCTAAGAAAACCCAACGGTCTTAATACATATATGGAGTAATACATTCAATTTGACTTTAACACATGTAAATTGGTATTTGTTTGCATTTTCCTTCATTAATCTTAGCCAGTGTGGAGGCAAAGAGATAGAGGGGAGATCGCTCTGCCTCCCAAAGAAAGCAAAGGTGGTGAGAGGTCTCACACAGGTAAAAAGAAAATTACATCCAAACCAAAACAGATGCAATTTATACGTGCCAGACACCCACAGGTCTTAAACAGGAGGATCTATCCACTTGTCTTTGAGTAAAAGGCCCATGGGATCAGCACAGCAGTAGAATGAATGAGGTGTTGTGCCTGACACCAAGAGATTCAAGTTAATAAATGGAGTGCTTGATCTGGGGCTGTCTGTGCAATTGTATTTGGACAATCTGATGAATTGGGGTCCGGGAACCTCACTTTTTTCTTAAACAGAGGTGATAATTCATGTTGGAAAGCTTGGTGCCGTCCTTAAACTGTAGGGTTTTTTCCTGTTAGAACAGTAACAGAGAGCCCTCACACCACTGACTGGAATACAGGGTGGTGTTAATTTGTTAATGAAGACCCTGATGGAAAAGTATTTATTGACACGTTTTTTCCACCATGAAAATTAGACATTAACCAAATAAAAGTATCTTTTGTAAATGAAAATTGTAAAATTGATTCATTAACTAATATTACACCCTCATCCAATGCTCAGCATGAATTATTTGATCTCTTCTTATACAGTATACTTTAGACTGAATAAGCACCATCTTGCATGTCAATGGTATTGTGTCTCCTCTAGTAATGTTGTTAGCTGCCTGTACTTGCAAGAAAACAATACCCAACCACAACCATCTAAAATCCCACTAAAAATGAGACAATGAAAACACAGCAACAAAACCTGGGAAAACCCTGATAAGCGGCAGTAACTATTAGGGCTGTACCCAACTTGGAATTTTGTCATTTGAATTTGGATTAGGCTGTTACAAATATTCAACAATTCCTTCCTTTTTTATATGGACTATCAAGCAACGCTTTATTAAACTGCTATAATTTTAATGGACTCAGCTCTATGTTCAGTGTGACAGCAACATTCATATAGTAAATAAGCCAAGTTAGCCCTCCGAGCTAATGCATGCTAAAAACAACATTTTCTGCCGACAGTAGATATTAAACAAAAGCCTGAGACTATATTGTTTTAAGTTGCTGTAAATACTAATCCTAAACAGAAGGCAGAAGATAACGTTATCTAGGAGCCTGACCGCCACTTCACACGCAATGGTTGTGATTTGGGAGAATATGCGGTCCTCCACGCAAACTGTGACCCATCCGTACGCACATTTTGGAGATAATGGGAATTGGCGACGCAAATGGTAAGGTGGTGAACTGGTGTCTGACTGCAGAAAGTAAATGTGGGAATAACGATTACTCGTAATATTTTCAAGTATTGATGCCTCACGCACATTTCTTCACTCCATATCATCCATGTTATCATGAAGATTAAATCCAGCAGTGTTATTTGTGCTCGTACTGAGTGACTGGTCCAAATACAGGTCCTCGCCACTCTGGGGGCAACCGGCTGTTTCCAGAGGGAAATTGCAAACAGCTAAGTGTTTTTTTATAAATATTATATATAATCTTAAACTTTATCACTAAGGCTTGTTTGGATATAATATATAGTTCTGTTAAATCTTATCATATAGGTCTGGTATATCGAAGCTGTCCCTGAGTGCCGTAATGCCTGCCGTTTTGGATGGTATTATTAATATAGGTAGTCTGTAGATCAGGTTTCCCTACACTGTGAGAGAACAGGCCGAAATTATAATTCAATTTGCAGCAATTCCCGAGCGTCGGAGAAGTCTTTTGCTTTTTCCCCACCAGTCGTCATGATTCGGCGTAACGAAAGAACAACTGCCAGGGTCATTAACATACTGATCAGCATTCATGAGGTGCTTTGCATTGAATTTTCATGGTTAAAAATGGGCGTGTACAGGGCGGCATAAGAGGCTGATTAACGTACGCACACTTGGGGGTAATCTGTGATTTATAAAGGGAACATTGCTTACAGATGTGCGTACGCACGGTTTTATAAATCGGAATTTTTTTTGGCATACGCCATTTTTTGCCTTTTGGGCGTACGTACACTTTTAGTAAGGATCCTACGCACAGTTTTATAAATGAGACCCCAGGTCCGCAGCTGCCTGTACTGGAGAGCAGCGTGACAGCAAGGAACACTCACTCTCCAGCTATACTTTGGGGGACCGAAATGTTCGCAGACATACATTGCACACCGACTGACCCCATGCTTGACTTGAAAACTCTTTGTCGACAGAGGGGTCTCCCACTGATCATTCAAATCTTTGATTTTCAGGGGGCAGCCTAACTATAGTGAATGATGCACCAAAGATGGCTGTAGTCTTAGAAAATCACAAGAACTTACAAACACTTTCAAAATGTATATGGGTTAAGGACGTGGTGATTTCAAGAGAGACATTTCGGTGTTGCAACCATGAATCAGAGATCAGAAATATCTCTCATTGCATCTGGTTGCTCAGAGGTATAATCTCCTAACAATCCCATTAATCCAGTCTCCAAATCTCTTGACTCCACCACAGACTAGAGTCTTAGTTATCTGGCATCTGGATTTGAAATTGTTCAGAAATGTGTTGAGTAGATATGGAAAAATACAGTCAATGTTTTTTTTGTTTTTTTTTAAGATAAACTGTTGGATGCAAGACAATATTATTTATCAACAAGGTAAGACATTTACAGTCCACAGAGCTGATGCCAGATGTGTGTTTGTCTGTCTGTCTGTGTGTGTGTGTGTGTGTGTGTGTGTGTGTGTGTGTGTGTGTGTGTGTGTGTGTGTGTGTGTGTGTGTGTGTGTGTGTGTGTGTAAATGCAAGAGGCATTTCTGTGTCTACCAAAGTGAGGCTCATATTTAATATAAGAAAAATGTGAATGTCACTGGATTAAATCAGTTGACAACATAATTGGAAAGTGTTGTCATTGCTTCATAGAACAACAATTAAATAAAAAAAGTGATGTTTTTTATAATTGCATGTAAATTTGTTCCTGCCACATCCTGCCATGTTTTAATTTTTTTTCTCTCTGATCTTGAGGCTTTCGTCTGTCATGTCATGTTTAATGTCGTGAAGTTATAGTACGACAAGTCTATTTCCTCAAGTCTGTAGGATTGTAGATTTGTATACACTGTGAGACAGCTGTATGCACTTTGCGACCGCCTTCGCACCCTAGCATTAGATAACAGCAGAACACAGTGTAAATAACTAAATATGTGTCTTTAATACTGTGCATATATCATCAAATGTCAAAGTCTGGAAATACAGCCGTTAAGCTCTCGCGCAATCGTTGCACTTAATGTCCTTGATTTGTCCCAGGGGGGCAATTTGGAGTAGCACGTAGAGTAATTATAGTAAGCACAAATTAAATACAACATGGGAAAAATCATTTTTTATATTTGTTATTGGATAACTGACATAGTCCCATTCTGCCATGCAACTGAACTGTATGACTTTGGATGTATGAAGCTGTGCGAGGTCATTGCTTTTAGGCACATGCTAGAAAAGACCAGATTGTCCTCGTTGCTATATCGCCTGAAACAACAAACCACATATCACTAGTTAATTTCTCTCCTGCAGGGACAAGGTGTAAAGGACTAGGTATACCATTGTGAATGTGTGAACAATATTGTTTAGTATTTATGTATGTGTCCACTCTGCATGGTTGACCTCTTTTTACCTTGTAGATCTGGTCAATTTTCCAACTGTTCACTCACTCGACAGTCAACAACAATAAATGGTTTACATGTACAACAGTACAAGCTACAAACTACATCCAAAGTTTTTAAATGACCTTTAACTTTGCATAAGAAACACATCTATAATTTCGCCAAATCATACACGGGCAAAATCACAGCTTCATCTTTGTATTCAGATGCAAGACTTTGTCAAGCTCTGTGCCCAGAATAGCTTGTGAATGGGTGCTAGACAGAACTCTGTATGACTATGGCTATGCCAAATTGCTACCTGCTTACATGGAGACAAAACATGAAACAGTGCTGCATGATTTGTGTGTGTCTCATACCGGATGCATAATGCATCAAGAGCATGAATAACTTACATAAACAAGTGGAGGGAATCTGTTTGGTGCTCTGCCAAACCTTTCCTCTTCCACTTCCACCTAAAAGGCTGTTATTTTTTTTCTTTCATAAAAATCCAAAGCAAACCTCCATATTGGAGAGACAGATGGCAGACAGGGTGAAGCTGAGTCTTCTATCTAAAATCACAGTGTGATGGAAATGAATTGTTGCCATGGAAATCAGGAAGTGGAGCAATTTGTTAGATTCCTCTCAGAGGTGGTAGTCACTTGACGGACTGAAGTAATTTACTCCTGTAAATGTTTCTGTACTTTTGTGAAGTTTAGATTAAAATAAAAGCAATGAGCTAGGTTGAATGTGTTTTATGGGCAAACTAAAGAAAACTGTCCCAACTGGTGTTGGTAAAAAGGGAGTCATCTCGGAAATGTTAGATTAATACTGTGGTAATAACCTTGTTATACCAATGAGACTAGATCATATTGTGGTTTAATTTCTGTTATAGGGTAAAAATAGGTGAAAACATCTTACGATAGATAATGTGGCAGAATATATAAGCAATAAAAAGGTTTTAACAGGCTCATCTGCTCACAATAATCAGGTTATATCAGGATAATATTTGCTTTCTTCATTGATAATCACGCATTAAACTGAATACTAAAGGGTGTGTGTGTGTGTGTGTGTGTGTGTGTGTGTGTGTGTGTGTGTGTGTGTGTGTGAGGGGGGGGTTATTCCTTGGAAATACAGATAGTAGTTTCTCTATAATACTCACCATGATACCACTCTCATGTTTGTACTGTAAACTAAGGCAACTTAGCTTAGCATTAAGACTGATAAAGTCCTTCTCTGTCCGAAGGTAACAAAATCTGTGTCATTAACACATTATATCTTGTCTGTTTAATCTGTAAAAGGCACAAAAACCCAATTTGCCATTTTGTTGGAGGTTATTTGAGGTGCCATGCTATTTATAGCAGACAAGAAGTTACTGGTTCGGGCCAAGAATTAGTCTGACACATAACCCCCTGCAAAATGATGAATTGTTGTATTAATTAGTGAGGTTTGAAAGGTGCTGGCAGACAGATTTTGGTCATGGACATGGACATGGACAGAGCCAGACTAGCTGTTTCCCTTTGTTTCCTGTCTTCATGCTAAGCAAAGCTAACCAGCTGCTGGCTCCAGCTACATATTTACTGCACAGACATGTTAAGAGTGGTATCAATCTTCTTATATAACTCCTGGCAACAAAAATGAATAAGCGTATTACCCAAAATGTTGAACTACCCCTTTAACTGCATTAAGGTTCTGCAGACTTTGCGCAGGGTTGTGCGGCGGTGGGAGTCTCACTTAATCACTTAACATCATGCTGTGTTCTGTAACCTTCCAATGTAGCACAAGTAGACTTTATATTTCACAATTATTATTTTGCGTCAGATCGTTTATAGATCTCGACATTTCCGACCGCACTTAAAGGCAGCTTCATTTCACCGAGAAAGAGAGACAGAAAAGAGACAAGGGTCTGGGCTTTGTGCTGGAAACAGTCAGCTGTAACTCAAATCCCTGGTCAGATAAGGGCTTGGGTTTCCTTTTTTACCCTGATATTAACTTTCTTATGGCAGCGATAGAAACAGAAATGTTTACTGTACGGGACTCTCAGACCACCTCAAATCGCCGGTTACATCATTGGCCATCACAGGGTGACGTCGGGTTGTGCTTATCCAAAAGTTTAATCTGTCTGAACTTTTCGCCCCAACGTCCCCCTGCGACCCCAACCGCTGCAGACTAAATGCACATCCCTAAAGACCGCCTGACTGCATATGAACGCAGCCTTACTGCATTTGAATGAGAAATGCTAACATAATGTCTTATGTTAAGTCATATTTATAGCATGTGATTGGGCAAAAGTGAGTTCATAAAAGAAAAAATTCTGCACATTTGCACTGTGTGTTACAATACTGTCAGCTTCCTTCCCTAAAGGCCCTTAGCCCTCACAAGACCTCGGTTTGCCTGAAAATTTAAATATAAACTTGTAAAGACAAAACTAGCAGGTTAGAGAGCCCTTCTTAAACTCCACTCAGAGCGGTTTTCTTTTCTAACCTGCGATACTGATTTGGTGTTCGTGCAGCAAGTCATGCTCACATGTGGTGATACACTGTCCGGGGAGCGGTGGTGGTGGTGGTTTTGGAGCCGGATTTGACATTAGGTGTATTTTTAGTAGAGAACTCGTTACACACGTTGTTTTCCCTCCCTCGTCTGAAGTGCCATGTGTCTGATTTTAATCAGAGGCTGGTTTGCTTCTGGTCCTGCTGACATCAGTTCCCATTAAGAAAAGACAGAAGAAGAGTGTTGAATATGTTCTGTTGCTAGGAAACAACACTATGACTATACTGTGTTTCAACATATTCAGTATACAGAGTGTGAAGGTTTATGTTGATTCATGTTCATGCCACTCCTGTTTATTTGATTGCACACACGCTAAATGGAAGTGGTCACTGTGTAATGTCTCAAATTAGATACATTTTCATTTAGATTGTGTGATGATTATATTATTATTGTGGTGCGGCACGGTAATGTCACACCCTAATTGTTTCACAGGTGCAATGTCAAGAGCAATGAAAACAAATTCAACTTGCAAATATCATCAATCATCTGACAAATATCTTTAAACTGTTTTGTCTCCAGTGTGACTTGTTGGCAGAGTTTGGATTTTAATACTCCAGTCAGCCCACACTTCATCCCACTTCTGTCAGTATTTGCCTAAATGTTATAGTCTGTACACCCTTTGTATATTTGCACTGCATGCAATCTCTTTATATAGCTATTAGCATTAGATGTTCACCACCCACATCGACAAGAGCCGAAACATGTTGTTCTGAAAAGGACCCATGGGTGAGAGCTTTTCTGCAGCAAATGCTTTGCCCTAAGATGCTTGTGTTTATGTATATAAATCTGTACTGCATACAGTATCTTCATTGTTAGCGGATATGAGCACATAGACAGACCACATTACACATTAATAGGACCTTGGAATAGAAAAAGAAATAATTCAGAATTAAAGAAAGATGCACTGTAAGAAGTTCACAATTAACTTGTTTTGTGTCTGTAATCACTGCTTACAACTCACCAATCATTCACAATTCAAAATATTTACCACCAATTATAATATCTGTCTGGGATATATCTGTGGCAATCCTCCATGCAGGTGATAATATTAAGGAGTAAACACAATTTACGAACATATTGTGTGGAAAGAAAAGCAGAATTGACTTTATTCTAAAAGAGGACATATATATATATTTTCCTATCAAATCCATGAGCACTTTCCTGTCCTCTTTCATCCTGCTGCATTCATACTTTTCCTCAGAAGCTTTGATGCTGTTAAGTGCGAGGTTCACCACATCTGTCAAAAAACAGCATGTCTGACTGTCTCGCTCAATCATGTTCCTTTAACGATTCAATTTGCTGTGGATTGACAGCATCCAGAGACAGCGGGATGATGAATGGCCTGCTATGCTTCCAGTTCACCAGATTACCTCCTTATTTCTGTGCAGGAACAGATATGAGTTGTGTTCTTATCATGAGGATATAGTAAAGAACAGTATAAGCATGAAATCTTGCATGATGGGTCATCCATTTCCTGGACAATCAGCTTGCTAAGCCCCGCCTGGAGCGTTGAGCTTCAGTCTCACCGCTGGGAATGTTTTAAAGTCCTCCTACAGCTTGGGGATAATAGATTTACTGTGCGTTATACATGTATCTGATTAGATATGCAAAGCGTGTGATCATACAGCTCCAGTGGGTATCTCCAGGCCCTGCTCTGCTCTGCTGCCAAACTTGTCAAAGAAAACCACTTTCTCACGTGTTTAGAGGTTTCACGGATGGTTGGAGCTCTTCGTCACACTTGTACTTTCATTTGTCTCTGATGTCCATCTGGTGCGCATTGATGTGAGCAGGGGTGGACTGGGACAAAAATTCAACCCTGGCACTGTAGCCACACCAGCCCACATTACCACGCCCATGCAGCCCCACCCACGGACAGGTGCATTCACTAATTACATTTGTGTACAGATGGTGAAATAATATAAGCAGTACCTTCTGTAACAGATTTTTAAACCATTAATGTAAGTAACTGGCAAACAATGCTTACTACTTTTTAAAAAGCACACGTTTATAACAAATTTACACATACTATCTGTTTATGCCGTTTGTATGCTGTCATTCTCTACAGTATGTTGGTCTTTGTTGTCACTGTCTGTCTGTTCGATTATCCGTGTTTCTCTCTGTTGACACTGTACATATTGTCTGTCTGGTTCTCCATCTTTTCATCTGTTTTAACTCTCTAATTCTGCAATTTAAATATGTTTTTATGGCTGTGATTATACTTCAGGGTTTGTCCTTGCTCAGAATTGGCCTTTGGGGGAACACATAAAGTTTTGAGGGTAAAAGACTTTTGGTGACTTTTTAGGCACCAATTTATGGTAAAAACGTCTATAATAATATGGAATAATAATTATGGAAAGAAAATCACAAAACTCTGGTGGCAGGTAACAATTCAAAATACAAAATATAATGGAATATTATTATATTCAGTAGTCCAGTAAGTGGGCTTTCACATCCGGGACATGGGCCGGATACGACAACACTTGACCCCAAAGTCGTTTAATTAGCATGAACAGGGCTTCATGGTCGCTTCTTTCCCCAAGGAGCACGTTTTGCTCCCAAGTTGAAAAATGTAGGATTGACTCACAGAGGCTACTGCTTTTACTGCTAAATTGTACAATAACACAATCATGTTATGGATACAAAACGTTACGTGTTAAGTGTATGTTTTCTATATTCTATTGATCAAAAATGATCAGTGATGTTGAGACTACAGTGTAATGGACCACCACAGTTCATGCATACATGTTAACCGTGGCTTAATTGCAGAGTTTAACCTATAGTGTAAAATGTGACACTACGTGAATGGGGCACAGCAGAAAGACGGAGCAGAGGTTTTCATGTGTACTCCTATAGGCCTACACTTCGCATCAGGCGTTAAAACCAACTGTACCAAAACACCGAATTAGACTACTATTTAACGTGACAATGAGACATTTTTAACCAGTAATGAAATTGTCAATTTAATACTGATGCCGTCAGACGGCCGTGTGGACAGACAGCAGTCAAAGCTCCGGCAGAGCTCTGCGCCCGTCAGCAGCGGCTTCTCGCTGTGCAGCCGGTCCCTCAGAGCAGCATGATCACCGGGAGGGTCCGGTACAGCCTGAACCCTGCAAACAGAGATCCCGTTTCAAGGTGACGTGCTTGATTTTGACTGAACGTCCCAATTTGAGTAACTTCTGATTGGGTCGGTCGGCCCATTTCAGGACCAGGCCGGCCGTTGCTGACTGGCTAAATGCTTAATATTTATTATTATTATTATTATTAATATAATTATTATTATTATTATTATAACCATAGTGAAATCGTGCAAGCGATAAAAACCCTTGCGATGCGCTGTCGGCCTGTTGTTTAAAAAAACAAATCTGACCGGCCCGCATTTAAAAAAAATGGTCCAGAATTGCCAGATGGCCAATCCGCCACTGGATGTGAGAGCTGCGGTTGCGGAGGCACTCTGTAGGTGCATGTCTGAGTGCCAGTTTAGACAAATCATGGCAGGTAGCCATTTAGACGTTGGCACAATGGGACAGCCCACATGTACAGTGCACTATTGCTTCCAAATGACGCTTATTCCAGGATGCCATGTTGGAAGGGATAAAGTGGGTTACAAACGATTACAATGGCCAGCTGACACATTGCAGACACATAGCTTCATGTTCAGTTTATATAGGGACACACACACACAACAAACAATCTACTACTTCACATATCCCTACATATCTCATATTGGAAGATGCTGCACGTGAAAAAATGAAGTCCAATGCCAACTGTCCACGCCAACCATGTGTACCATTCATCCATCAATATGTCGATCATTCAACCATAATATAATAAAATACACTTGTAATTACTATTCCAAATTCATTGTCTTCATATTGTGGCACATCATTTATTGTGTGGCATCTTGGAAAGTAACATGGCTCCAAATTGGACAATGGCATGATGCTGTCCATGACCAATCAAGCTGCATTTGTCTTTATGATAGGTCAAAAGCTCAGAGATATAATCAAAGCTCTTGTTCAAAAACAAGCAGTGAAAGTGATGAAAATAACTTGAAAACCAATCTGATGCCACAATGGAAGCTACTTTGATGTTGCTTAGCAGCATTACCGACTAACTAGTGGGCAGATTCTGTATGTTATGCTGGGTATGACAGGTGTTCAGGGCATTAAAGCAGTCAAGGCATGAAAACCCAGAGGAATCAATCACAGTTTCCAGGTGATAAAGGATAGAAGAACTGCTTTTATGCTGTTTAAATATAGTCCAACAAACAGGAGGAAAAACATTCCAACGTATTATTATGCAGGCAGCAAAGAAGACACGATATTCCAGAATGAAATGACACCAGGCCACAGTATTGACTCAATAGGGAAAGAAATCTCACACATCTCATGAATGAGAGGTGAGTTGAGTTAGAGTGAAAAGAAAACCCTTGAAACAGAGAGTGAGATAGGAGAGAAATAGACACATAGAGAGAGATAGTAAATGGAAAGACATTATACACACTGAACAGAGAACCTTAAACAAAGAGTTTGTCAGTTTAGTTGAGACTGTTGTTTAAAACTCATCCTGGGATTAATTAAAGCCTCTAATCACATTAAGAGGTAGAGGTTGAGAGGGGGCTGACAGCAAGGCTGAATCTGACACTTCACACTAATAGGGCACGCCAGTCGCTCATTTACATCCCTCTCCGAGTCAATCAAGCTTTCTTTCTTCTACTACCGGAGCAAACTCGCCTGTCACTTCCTTTACCTCAACATCAAGTGCTACAGCCGGAGCGACTGTTTGTATGATGTAAGAGAAGCACTGAACAGCTAGTCTATTTACACGACGTTCCACTTTCGGGATTGCTCCGGTGCCGCCGGAAATTCCGCCAGATATCCCTCATTTAGGTCGGATGTCCGTTACCTTGGGCTTTCTTTGTGTTGGCATTTTAAACTCCGGTCCATTTATGAGTTAACGGCTCCTCAGATCTCTGCAAGGTCTGTCTGTCCAATCTGAGTTTTCTGTTGCACGACTAAAACAACCTTTGAACGTACACATGTTCCATCACAACAAGTTCCCTTCTGAGGCTATATTGTAGCAGCACCGTGGCTCTGCTCGGTGCTTAGCGGCACCCAAGACGATTGTGATTAGTTTTAAGAAATGCCAATAAACCAGAGCCCGTTTTTCTCCCATCCCGGAATGTTGTGTGGACTAGCCAGACCCTCCTCCGCTGCGCTGTCGAGGAAGGTCTGGCAATGCAAGACTTCTGAACACCTCATCCTGCAGCTGGTACATAATCAAAGTCATTATTGAAGCTGATTGGAAGAATTGACCCCAATTGACTGTTCGCTAAACCCCTCCCCCTCAACAGCTATTGTCCAATCATAGCTTAGCAAATGTAACTAGTAGTGCTGTCAAACGATTAAAATATTTAATCGCGATTAATCGCATTAATGTCATAGTTAACTCGCAATTAATTGCACATTTTTATCTATTCTAAATGTCCCTTGATTTCTTTTTGTTCCATTATTTTTATCAACATCTTATCAACATGATACGATACTTTTAAAATGGTGCCTGAACCGAAAGATTTATATATATATATATTTAAAAAAGGAGCACCTTGTTCAATTGTATTTGTCTGTTCTGTATGTTCAAAAATATAAAACATAAAAAGTTGATCTAAACAAAAGGAGCACAAAACAGTGAAAACAACCACTGGATGGGAAAAGGGTATTTTACAATAACTTTGAATGCACCACGAATGCATGTATGAGTCTGTGTTTTTCAGACAACAGCAGCTACAGTCTGGTGTTAGAATCCTCTACAGTGAAATACAGTCACACTTTTACACTGTTTAGCTGTCAGTATTTTAACCGTGTTTACTCCAGCTGCTAGCTAACAGTAGGTTAACGTTAGCTGCTGCTAAGTGTAGTGTTGACTAGCGTCCCTGTCTGGCGATGTTGCGATCAGTTCCCTATAACGTCCGTTTGTGGAGCATCAGAGAGAAGCGCAAGCATTTAAGTGGCACCTAAATAAGGCACCGAAATCCGCGTTGCTATTCGGTCCGGTAGATAACGGTCGTTAAGGCACCGGTGCCGTATTAGCTCCCCCCCCAAATAAAAACTGGATCTACACGATTCACATGGATGACATTTTCCCATTCAAAGCAGCGATTTTCGCGAAAAGTGACTAGTTTGCAGTTATGTACTAGTCTTTGGCCGGCTCGCGAGCCCAAACAAGTGTGTCTGTTGTTTTGTTTCCAGTCTAGCTAGAGCCGGTGTGGTGTGGTGTGGTGTGGTGGCGGTGTTGTAGTTTTTCTAATGTTACTAGTTGTTGCAACAGCATGTGAAAAAAACTACAAAGTTTGCTAGGCCAAAAAGAACGTTAATCTCGCGATAAAAACATTTACGGCGTTAAAATGAGTTTGCGTTAATGCCGCGTTTAACTGACAGCACTAAAAAAAATGATTACAAGCCATTGCAAAAATGTACTGGGGGTTGAAAGGAGCGACGTATGACTCCAACATGTGAGCAAATGTTTTTTTTTAGGGTGGTGGGCAGGAAGTGAAAAGGCTTCAAAAGAAGAATGAAAAAAAAACATGTCACTTGTCATATCTTTTCAAAAGAAAGAAACCTGCTCAGAAGCATTAAGTCAAAACTGACAGGAAAAGTTGTTTTAGGGGAATTGAATTTCCTCAAATGCACCAAAAATGAAACAGTGGTAGACCTAAATTCAATCTAGAAATCAGGTTTGTATTTTAAAGCATTGAGGATAAAAAGGCCTGTGAGGTGGTGTCCCAGGATTAGTCCTTTGAAAGCAGCAGACATTTCTTTTCAGATGTTTCTAAATAGGTCTGGGCTGTCTAAGGCAGCTCATTGAACTGCTTTATATTCCTGTTAGGGATGGACCCCATCTCCACCTATAAAATTAACTCATACTTTATCACTGACAGACCAGACAGCATTAACTTAATACAAGCCTTTATGACAAAACCAAGAGAATACAAAATGTGTTGCAGTGTTGATATCAAAATTCTAGAGGTGCTATTTCAATTTCATAAGACACAAAAGGACTAAAAAGAATAATAACTCGCCAAAACACCAAACCAGAAATCCTTTAAACAAATCAACGAAATGCAGATTAGTAATTAGATTACTATTAGAATAGTATTGATTTATTTCTCAAATGTAATTCTCCTTGTTAATGTCCTAAAGAAACAACATTGAAATTAACTGAGAAAAAATAAAGGTAAATAAGGAACATTTCCTTTTTAATGCCACATTTGTCTGGCAGAGAAAACATCAACCAAAGGTTCAAATTTAGCTTATGCACAATTTCATGAAAGACTTGAGCACTATGTACTTTAGACATAAGCTGTAAGGTACAGAAAGGTTATGTCGTTGTTTTTATGACTGAAAATACAGAAATATAAGGTCAAAAATACTATTTTATATTAACGGTCTCAATATATTTTGATTTGACATCATCAAACCTAATGGTGAATGGTGGGTGTCCATATACGCGTTGTTTACACGAATGGGATCGCCCCGCTTCCCAGCATTGCACGCTAGTGAGCTTGCCACCAGTTTCTCTTCACTGACGACTGACAAGTAAAGAAAACAGTCTACACCCTCCTACAACCACGATGGCTGCAGCTGATTGGACGAACGCGTCACGTAGGGCTGGCTGCTGCCGAATTTCAAAACCGACCATAACGGCAACTTGTTCGGAATACAATCTTATATTTTGCAAAAAAAGTTCACTGAAACGTGTTTCTGAGAACATATTAAGCGAGAAATAGGCCATGCAGTTGCTAAATCTGTCTTTATTTCAGATCGACAAAGGTCAGTTTAAAAGATTTTTGTCAGCTTTTGAGAGGCGGCGAGCCGAGCCTGCTCCTCCAAAGTCCCCGCGACACTACCAGAATGCATTGCACGGCTGCTCCCATAGAAATTAATAGGAAGCGGGGAAATGACACTGACAATGGACACATACCATAAGGGTATTATATTAAAGGGGTAGTCCAGCGATTTAGTGCACTTTCATAAAGTTGAGAAAAGGATGGTCAAAGTCAATGCAGAGGTTAAGAAATCTTGATTTTTCATGCAGAGTTAAGCTCCAAAATCAGTGCATCCTTCCATAATGCAACTCCATAGTTAGTTTCTTACATTACAGCACTCCCTGACAGGTAAAGGCTCATGTCTTTCCATTTCTACACCCCAGTCTGTATAACAAGCTCTCTCTCTCTCTCTCTCTCTCTCTCTCTCTCTCGTATATATATATATATATATATATATATATACATATACATATATATGTGTGTGTGTCAGTCTTAACAAAGGAATACAATTGCCATTTGACCTTGTTTCTGTTGCCAGTCATTGGCTTTTAAACCTCCAAACTCCGTGTTCTCCGCTAAATAAAAGTTCTGGTTGCAAGTTCCACTCTGAAGGTATCTCTGGCCTGATCCTCAGAGAATTTAAATGACATCTGGTTTGTGTGAACTCCATTTTCTCCTCTAAAAGGACCGGTTCACTCAATCAGTCGTTCCCTGAGGCATCAGTTTAACTGTGAGACAGTGAGACGGGGCAGAGAGGAAAAGGGCTGACGATGCTTCGTCTTAACTAAGAGGGAAGGCTAGGTTTCAAAGGTGACAGGAAGGATAAGACGGGTACTAGAACGAAGTAAACAAATTACATGTATACCTGGTGCTTTAAAGGGGAACAAAATATAGTCATTGTTATGTATAGTGCAGATTTCAGTTTAAACTTAATGTTCAACTGATTTTCTTTGAATAAAGGCAAAACTTTATGACTAAGATTTGTATATTTCATTCCTATTTATTTCTTTTTTTTCTGTTGTTATGGTCCAGTGTAATCTCAAGCCTACATACATATACATGCAGCATACGATACATACCCAAGATCACGGAAGGCTTTGAAATACAAACGCTAAAGATACGCTAAGTATCACTAAAGAAGCTCAGCTAGCTCACAAACAAATCGCAGGGTTTTGAAGACTATAGAAAGAAGATAAAAGACAGAGATCTGCTTCCTTTCTTCTTCGGCATCAGCGCTGCTTCTTCTCCCATGGGTGCAGGTGATTTTGTGGGCAGATGGGCCTTAGGGAGCATCTTTGGGGGCTCTACTACATGACAGCTTCAAGGAGTGAAAAGTGACTTTAAAGACGAAGAAGTAGAAACCTCAGTATCAGTCTGCATTTCACTGCTGGTCTCAAAGATGTGGCACATTTGAAAGTAGAATAATGGCTAATGGTCATTCTGTTGCCTAACTGAGACATACACCAACAGCGGTCTCTTAGAGACAGTGAAATAGTCACATGGCTTTTGAGGATAATTTCAAAGTCACTGCCTTCCTGCCTCCTTATTTCCTGACTGCCATGTGATTATTCAGCTTTTTTAGTTTGATTTTGGATTGATTTTTAGTTTGGTTTTGGCTTGTTTATTACCTTTTTTTAAAGATTTTTTTGGGGGCTTTGATGACATGCAGGAAGGGGCCGCAGGTCGGATTCAAACCCAGGCCACTGCAAAGGACTCAGCCTACATGGGGCGCACGCTCTATTGGGTGAGCTAGAGGCCGCCCCAGGCTTGTTTATTACCTTGACTTTAGCTTGACTTTAACTTGTTATTAGCTTGACTTTAGCTTGATTTTAGCATGCATATATCATATAATCAAATACAGAACAGGTCAAAAATACTATTTTGTTTTTATGGTCTCAATATATTTTAAATTGACATAATCCAACCTAAGAGTATTATATTGAAGGGCTATTCTAGTGATTTATTGCACTTCCATAAAGTTGAGAAAAGGATGGTTAAAGTCAATGCATAGGCTAAGAAATCTTGATGAGTTAAGCTCCAAAATCAGTGCATCCATCCATAACGCAACTCCATAGCTTCTTACATTAAGCCCTCCCTGACTGGTAAAGGCTCACTTCTTTCAAACTCAACACCCCAGTCTGTATTACAAGCGATCTCTCTCATATATATATATATATATATATATATATATATATATATATATATATATATATATATATATATATATATATATAACATTTCTGTTTGGCAGATTGCTGTGTGGATTACTGCATATTTTTTCCTCAGGGGTAAACTAGTAGTAAAGGTCAGTAACACTGGACCGGTGTGTGGTGATATTTTATGCATGTCCTGCCCACTCTGTTGAGCTTTGGCTGCTGCAGCAGCACCTGTGACTGGCAGACAAATTTCTTCCCAGTTATCAAAAGTCTAGATAGGATGCACAGACTGTCAGTCCCGATATACAGTATAATATTATACAGATATCGTACAAGACAAATATCATAAACTCAGTGTTAATTAGCTTCAAAAGAACGTATGTTATTATGTGATGGATTAATACTAAGATAATATTTGTACGCCACGATACAAGGTGTAAATACAACAGAGCAAAATCATAAATTACTATATTGATATTTTGAAGTGATAATACATGCTGTAATGTGGTTCTTTAGCAGTGCAGCATTTTGAGCTCATTGTAAATTAGACTGTACCACATAGTCCAGACAGAGATATGATGTGAATAGTACAGTGATATTATACAGGGATTAAAAGAGACACCGAAATTAAAAGGATTAAATGTGACCTAGTGTCTTATTGACAATGCATGTACTGTGTGTTTATGAACAATATGAAGAGGGCCCACGAACATACCACTGCCTCCTTTCCGTCAGTAGGCATACCCCGCCCCTGTTACTGCGTATATCTTGACTCAAAATGTCACACTACCCCTGGCTGCCAGAATCCCATTTGGTTCTCTGCACTGCATGCGACCACCAGAGTGGCTTTAGGGGCAAGTTAAAATAGTGTGGACACTTTTCAGAGTAAAGAACTATGAAAAAAATACTGAACACCTGTGCTTTTAAGCCCTGTAGATGTTCCAAGGTTACGCATGAGTCCGAGCTCTGAAAAGTGATGATGGTTTCCTCAAGCTATTCAAAGGTGATGGTGGACATTAGAGGAGCTGTTAAAAGGTAAAAAGAACACCGACATTTCATCTCAGCAAGCATTTTTACTGCACGATAACACGTTAACAGGGTCCAGGGTCACTGTGATCATCTGTTATTACTTTCTGTACTGATAAAGACATTTTTTTCTATCCTTCTAGTGATCGCAAATACCACAGAGACACAGTGTGCTGTACAAGAGGTCCAACAGGTTCCTATTATAATCTCTGCCAATGAGATGTTTTCAATTCTGTCTGTTTGTTGTTTAGCAGTACATCTGAGGTCTACGGATTGCAAAAGGCTTCGTTTAACGTTAGTAGAACGTTTAATTCCTTCTGTTTAAAATATTTAAAGGATATTCTTACAGTAGCATCAAGTCAGCAATGTGTCTTCTCCAATGCATGTGAAAGTTAACTTTAAGTTAATTGAAGGAGTAATTATTTGCCCTTTTGTTGTAATATCTCTTCTTTTCAACCTGCTTCATATGCTTCTTCTTTAGATAGTGACTTCCGACATTTCCCAGAACGCAGGGAGAGTGAACCTAAACCCTTTTCACACTGAGCTTAGAATTACTGGTGGTCTGAAATAAGACCTCTTAAAACACTTTGAGTAGGTAACCATCATGACATGCACTCTCTGCTCAGCAAGCTTTGTAATTGAGATCTTAGTCAGAATCTGCGATGTCATTAACAACATAAGGTCCTGCAGAACAGAGGAGGAGCTGCTGACATTCATAGTATTTTTACACATTCCTGTTCTTACCTTAATTTTACAGATTTAAGCTTGTTCCCCATCTGCTCTCCTTTTCATTGCTCTGATGGAGATATAAAGAAGGCATTACTCCTGTGGAGTTTTTCAAATTGATCTGCTCATGAAAAAGAGCACCAGTGGCGGCAAGTAACTAAATACATTTAATCATGTGCTGTACATAAGCACAATTATCAGTGAGAATTTGATGCTACTGTATACTTTTATTCCAAACAACATATGTTACTGCATGAATACTAATTATCCAACACTTACGGAGTCAATTTTGGCTGCAAAGTGAGTAAGACTTATACATTAAGTGCTTTTTTTTCTGATATTACAAGACGTCTTCACATCTAGCTTTAGACCTTAGAGCTTTAGTAAGTTAGCCCTATGTAGCTAACCTCAGTCAACACTAAGAACCTGTAGCTGCTTCACAGTAAAAACCCTGCCAGTGATGTGTTTTCTGACTTTTTTTTTTTTATTTCCAACATTATGAGAAATGTAAATAGGACTATAACTCATTCTAAAATGATAAAAAAAAAAAATGACTAGTGCAACTGTTTCGTCTATATGGCCCTTCTATGTTGAATGCTGATGAAAAAAAAAGATGGCTAATGCGTCTGCTGATGTCAACTCTGATGGAGCTATAAAGAAAAGACAAGACATTATGTTGTGAGGGGATTATTCTACAACAAAAAAATGCACCACAAAACAAAATAGACCAAGAAAGACACATTGCATAATCAATAGTGGTTTTGAACAATGCTACGTTTTTAAAAAAATCTTTCCTATGAATAAGCCACACACCCTGAATAATAATTAATCAGTACTAAAACAAGAGAACACAAAGTATCTGACAAAGTACGAGTTAATGTGCCAGTTTGTTGTCATAGCCATGCCTGTATACTGGTCACTAGGAGAAGATACGTTTTGGCTGAATGAGTGACTGAAGGATCATAACCCTGGACCTATAAAGTGCTTTGCATCTAAAAACCAATCCTACTTACAGTAAGTAACTCTTTTGGCACAAGCCTGATATCTTTTCCTCTCTAAAATATCACCCTAGAACGAAAATACACCATAGACCCATGTAGCTGCTGATAATGTGCTACTTAACAGTTTTATGTCAGAGTGCATGTCTATCCAAGCCTATTACTGGTACAGCACAGGCACACACAGCAAATATAGTTCAGATCCCTCACCTGGGAAGCTCTAATGACCTTAGAAGTGAATGGAAACTCTCTTTGCATCTATAAAATGATTCCCAGTTAGGCTACACTTGTTTGGCTGAGATAGTAGCAAGGAGGGAGTCACAGCTGTGAGCCCTGACTGCACGCTCTGCCGTGGGGGTCAGGCAGCAGCCGAAGAGTCCATTAGCACATTACACGGCACTCTCAGCCAGGAAACAAGAATAAGCCATTGAACGTTCCATTCCACCCCACCACTCTGATTAGAGTGGCCCTAATGCAGCTGTAGTAAGGTATTACTACTCATGAGAGGGAGAGGAGGGAGACAGGAACAAGCGGGTGAGAGCAACAAAGAGTGAGCAAGTGAGGGATGCAAAGAGAATATAAGAAAGAGAAATGAGGAGGCAAATGAAGTGTGCACCACTGATGATCATTCTCTTTGATGGTGCATCGGTCTAACATCCAATAGACCGCATACTCATTAGGGGACGGGAACAGAGTGCCATTTCCCTCCATATGCCTGGTGAAAAGAGGCCAAAAGTTAAGATGACAAAACCTAATGAACAGCATATCAATAATAATCCTGCTTCATCAGCACAATGGTGCAATTTGGAAAGGGTCAATTTTGTCTTTTTATTTATAGCCCTTCTGATGCCAAGTGTGTGGAGGAAAGAGTAAAACATGTTACATCACTCTCATTAGAAAACGGTGTGGAACAAGCTCCCTGTATGCTTGAGTTGAATGGTAGGGCATATATTGCATCCTTTTAATACTTTGTGTTACTGTTTGTGGGTTTCTGGGCCACTGCAAGTGCAACAAGCATGTGTCAATGCATTTGTTGTGTGTGATAAATTGCCCAACTCCCCTGGTTCTCAGTGAGGATAAAGAAAACTGCTCCATGCCAAAGTAGGAGCTGTTAAATGACTCCAAAGTGCTTTATTCACTTGTTGTATACCACATATCACCGCTACCATCGGCCAGTTATTCTCCTCTTCCGTCCTCTGGGTTTAGTTTGTCCTTTGATGCCATGATAATGCAAACTGCCTCAGAGGCAAATGGAACCAATCCATTTAATAAACTTTTTTCCGCAATCTGTGTGTGCGCCTGGCAATGGTTCATCAAAGAATAGGCTTACAAAAGCTTTCAGAGTGTGTGCAGCCTTTCTAATTTGCTTGAAATCATTAACCGATCATCGCACTTGTTCTTTTTTCTTCTCATTTGCCTCTGATCAAAGGATGTTGACAGAGGGGGTGGTTGGGGCAAGGGAATAGAAATAGAAATGGAAGCATGTAGACAACTCATCTCCATTACATTTATTTTTGAAAAGCATTGTAAGAGAAAAGGAGTGGAAAATTGAAAGCGGTTGAAGGGAGGGATCTGGGTGCAAAGCGATTTATTAGAAATGATTTGTAAGCTTAGTCAAATTCCCCGCTATCTGCCCTTGCAGATATGAAATCCATTTGGGTATATGTGGGAGGATGTGTTATATTGGATGCCCTGCCCATTGGATCAACAGATGGACAGATAGACAGGAAAGCACCAACAATCTATTATTACCTTTAATACACCCAGAGGCGTAGCACAAAAGTCTGGGCCGTGTAGAAAGGCATTCTCTATGGGCCCCTCCCTGCATCAACAGCTATTCATTCTAGCATCTTCTTGGGCCCTCCTCACATGAGGGCCCTGTGTACTGAGTCCCATTTCCACCCCCAGTCTGACACCCATGAATATACCCCTGTGATATGCAGGGGTATATTAAAAGTGGAATCTACTGAAATGTCCAAGCTGCATTCCTTGAGCTTTTGCCCAGCCTGTCATAAATAATCATTTTTTCTGATGTGCTAAAATAATGCTAATCATAATGTTTGTCTTTATAGCTTTATGAGTCCAGTGAGACCTCACCCTTTAATCATCGAGGAAAACATATTTGGCCACCGTGTCACGCCATTAATTTTATCCAGATGCATTGCCACCGTCTTTATGCTAATATTCAATTAAACTAATCAGTGTGCTCTATTATGTGCGAGCATACTACTGGTATGAAAATAACTCCCCTCACAACATGTTGCTGTAGTGACTAGCCTGTCTTACCTAATTTGTGGCTAGTGTGGATGTTTTTCATATAACATAATTTGTTGTCCCTAAGAATGTGTGTCCTCTCATGATTAGCTAACTGATTGATTAGCTAATGAATTGATTAGCTTATTGATTGAGTAGCTAGTCAAGATTTCTCATCATTTACATTTCATTAAAGTAATTAGTAGTCATTGTACATCGCAGGCATGCAAATACATTTACTGGAAATATTTGCAGTTTGTGAGGATTTTGTGGCAGATTTGCAATTTCCTTAACACAACTAAAATAAAAGTTCACATCTCTTAAAACAATAATTGAAGAATAAGATTTGGGATGAAAAGCTAAAGTATCTTTCTTTGTTTGTGTGTATATATGTATAGTGTGTGTGTGTACAGTGTGTGTGTGTGTGTGTGTGTGTGTGTGTGTGTGTGTGTGTGTGTGTGTGTGTGTGTGTGTGTGTGTGTGTGTGTGTGTGTACAATGTGTGTGTGCGTGCCTGTGTGTGTGTGTGTGAGATGCTGCTCCTGTCGCACCTTCACATCTCCGGTGCGTTTCAAATCTAGCACACGACAGAAGTTGACATTTTCTCTCCTAAATTTATCTCTCTGCACAGAGACTCCCACCTCTTGTTCAAGACACAGAACACAGGAGTCTCATTCATTCCTGCAGAAGTCTGTTTCCGCCCCCTTATTTGAAATGCCATGCAACTAAAAAATTATCAATATTGCACAAGTTGTAATAGTGCTTATGTGCAAGCTGATAGCGACATATCAAGCTATAATAAGAAAACAACGACGCTATCAACACGTTGCTATGACGATGCAGATGCACGTAAATACCCGACGACAACGGAGGTGGCCTGTGGTGTGAGAACGACAGCGCTCCAAACAGTTCCTCGTTCGTCCTCTTACATCTGTCTTTGTTGACACCCGCCATGTGTGCAAACAGAGCGGAAATACTGGGCGCAAATTAACTACAACTTCTTCTTCTTTGTTTTGTGGCGGTTTGCAACCATAAAATGACCTAAAACTTAATCACAATTCATTATTTATTAGGCAAATAACGTTTCCATCAGCGTTTATCGCATAAGCCGTATATCGATCAAGATAAAATTCGATGAGACCATAAGGCATTTTTCATTCGATATCACTTAATTCGGATAAAAACATGTGGATGGACATATAGCTATAGACTTCTCAGATAGAGAAAATTCAAATGAAACTGTAGGGCTCTCTCAGTTATACCCTTTATGTCCAGCTGGGCTGCACAGGACTTTACAGGAAAATGTAAAGAAGCAAAAATATGTTGGTAAGTTTAGCATATGAGGCTCATGCAAATTAATCTATGAATCTTTAATGACCTAAAGTGAAAGACTGATTCCCTGCAAAGTAAACAGAACATCTGTTTAATAAGGGACCGTTCGGTATTTATGGAATGGACCACCGGAGGAAAATAGGGGAGGGTCATGTCTTTTTATTCTTTGTTGAGGGGAGGGTCACCCAACATTTTTTTAACACAACTTTTGTATTCATGAAAACAGCAAAATTTCAAAGTGGCTTGTTTGGTGCATACTTTTCCATGTAGCTCTCAGTCTCGGCCCCCCATCGCTAGCAGATGGGTCTGACCCAACAAAAATTGCAACATGACAGCAACACGAGTTTGGAGTTGCTTTCTTTGAGAATGCAACCCTAATAGCTAACTGCGCCACCTGTTGCCAAAGTATCGTCAATGACATGGAGCTGGAATATAATGAAGCTGACTAGCTCTAAGGTTTCACTTTGCCTCGAGCTCGAGCACCCATGGAAAAAATACTGAGCATCCACGTGTGCCAGACTGCCTGTAGACTACATTCATTTAAAATTAAACATTGCAGTTGGTGCCAAGCGCTGATCACGGTTACGTGTCAGTTAAACTCATCTCCAATCCTATCTATAGAGCTCCAGCCAGCTTACAGCGGTCTGTGAAGGCGGACAAGCCGGGCGGCAAGCCAGCGACCCCGGCAGGCACCCGCTGGCTGTCACGTCAGACTGTGGAGCTTCTGAACTCCGACACAGTCGGACCAAATTTGCAATTAGCCATCAATTTTCATAAAACGGCCCATATTTGAGCTCTACATAGTTGATTTCTCGCATAAAAAAGCAATCCATGGTTGTTGTGATTGTTGCAGCGCTTTGCACACCAACACACTTACCTTTGAATTTCTGATTGGGCGGGCCAGCTGTCAATATGGGTTATTACCCAGTGTGCTTTGTTGAATGGTCTCAATGTTTTATTGTTTTATTTGATGTGAATACTAGTTTACTAGAGGAGTAACTTAGTATTTGAAGTAATGCAGTAATGCAGTAAGTGTGAATTTAGTGTCCATGCTTATTGTGTTTCCACAACAATGTTAGTGAGTAAATCTACTGAAATGGCCACCATAATAGTGGAGTGTGTAAGATGAGAAAGCAGAGGTTAAAACATGTATGTTATGGTTGTAAAAAAAACAATGGCTATCTGTACATCTTTGCCAAGCACAAACCAGTACAAAAGGCATCAATAAATTGTTCGGGAGGGTCATGCCTTTTTTTCCCAATCATTTTGGAGGGTCATAGAAAAATGTATTGCTGGAGAAGGGAGGGTCAAGTCTATTTTGACTAAAGATACCAAAACTCCTCCAGTAGCCCCTCAAATAAAAAATGAACAGTCCCTAAGAAAATAAAAGTGGTCACTAAAATGTATGGTGTTGGCCATCATATGACTGATTATACACACCCAGCATCAAATGTGAGTCCTTTGACAACTGCAGTAAAATCAAGTTTTTATTCCCGGCAATTATGTTTTGATTTATTGCTGAAAAAACAATTCATAAAACACCCGTGATTATTTTGCATTCATGTGAACACTAGTTTTATGCCAAGTCTGTAATGTGCAATATTTCATATACTCTATTAGTGTTATTGTATTGAATTGCGCAGGAACACAAAAAGTGAAAAAAATGTTCATCAATTACTTCTATTTCAAGTCATTGATTCCATTAATCATTTACTTGCCCTGCATCATAAAAATGTGTATTCACAGTATGCACAGAATGATGCGGATTATTGTGAGGAACAAGGCAAAGACAAAGAAGACAGGTGTGACATCAAAAATAGTTGATCGACTGAATAGCTTGCATCAGTAGCAATTCCTCTGACAAATGTCTGTCTGCAATGAAAAAGCATCTCTTAGAAAAAAAAGAAGGCAGGCTCTGCAAAGACACAAAGACCCAGACAGGAGGGATAGACAAACCAAACAAATCAAACCCCGATGCAAAAAATGCTGCCTCTCATAACTTCCTAGTCTAAGCAGATTCTAAAAGACTGTCAATCTCTATCTGTCACTCAGAAAAGCCAGCATTTATTTGCCTTCTACTGGCTATTGTGTTTATTTTGGCAAGAGAGAGGGAGAAAACAGCAATTGAGGTGAAGGCAAGGTGTGCTTATATCCTCATGCATTTGAAGCCCATAAAAACATTGGTGAAATACAGCGTTAGAAGGCGATAAGCTGATTAAACAGCCAATTTGGTTGACAATGTTGTGCTGTTTTAAAAATAGCCTTTACATAAAGCCACGTAAACGGCTTTGGTTTGTTCTGGGCTTGTTCATTTAGCCTGTTCAGCTTTTCACAGCATAATGGAGCGAAAATTGCCTCTGCCTGCTCAGGGATGAGGGTTTTTGGAAGGCAGGAGCAGAGTTGGATAGTGTTGACATAAACAAACAACATGCTATTTTTTGCCCGGATTGCTCAATATCAATATTGTGCCGATTTGGGAAAATACTATATATAACTCCAGTGTCTGAAAAATATGAACACACACATAAAAACAACACACACAGACAAAATCTTCACAGAGTGGTCTAATGGCTGTATATGATATGCAGCACTGTATGTACATTAGAAGTTTGGCTCACATTTGTAATAGTACTACAAAATTGACATTCAAAGAGATACTGGATGAAAGGAACATGATGTACATGTAGCATCTGAAAATCTTCCCAGTTGCCACAGTCTCAGCCACTAATGAAACATCTGAATTTGTAGCTTTGATGATGTTTTTTCTAATGTTTCCATGCATGCCTTTTCCTCTATAGTCTACTGTTCGCTGTCTGTCAATCTGTCCACTATGGTCAAGAGCCAGACGCTTTATGTTCACTACTACTGATGAACTCTGATTGTGTTCATAGTCACCAGATGATGAATCTCAATGATTTGGTGACCTCCATAACCATTTTTCTAAGATTTCATCAGTATGAAAAAGGATTGTTGCAGGGATGACATATTCGTAGGCCGACTTGGAAGTTAGCATCGCCCTAGTTCCCTCGACAAATGCCAATGGGATTTTTCCTTTGGTTTTTGGATTATTGCAGAAAATGAGCTCTGTGGCAAACAAACATTGATGATACTTACACATTTTGTTTAGCGAGATAATCTTCACAAATTAACACCACTTTAATGATTTTTTTAAGCGTATAAATGTATATGCCCGAGCAAACTACACCATGGTTGCATATATACTGTATATCCCCAACACTAGCTTTCAACGGCTTCCAAATGATTTTGCATGCTCAACCTGATGACACCACAAATTGCCTTTTTAAGACACATACAAGCTTCAAAATTCACGAGTGGGGTATTTCCTGACGTATCTTATGTTGTAGAACCAAACATAAACATCTATTGAGCTTGTGTTAACCTGCAGCACTCCATGCCATCTGTTGCTCATGTTCTCCAGAGGGCAAATCCATAGGTTTTCAGCGATGGCCTTTTGAAAATGTGATCAAAATCAGAAATATACTGGCACTTCCTAACGTCTCATTTCTCTGTTCCTAAAAATAGAAGAAAAATGTATCTTAGCGAGGCTGAATGCAATTCTTGTTAGCCACTTTGAACAAAACTGTCTGTGCTTAATGAATGTAATGTCATGTAAACTATAAAAAGTCTAATGAACAGTAATTGCACACATTCACACATCATTCATCTACCCAAAGGATGTACCCATTTCATTTTGGATACTCTGTGAGTTGTGCTCTTGTACCACCCTGAGCTAAAAATGTCAGCTTCGTTCACTTGATAATGCACCATGCAAATTTATTTCGCACATTCAGTACATTGACATGCACACCAATATTCCACTATTATTCCGAATATGACAATATTGTGAATTTGATGTAAACAGCATATTCCGGTTGTATATTCCGAATAAGGCCTTTTTCCAAATACAGCATTTTCCAATTAAGGCATGTGTGATATTCCGGTATCATTATTTTTAGAGGCATAGTTTGAACAGCACATTCGGAATATGCGTCTCAATCTGGGTTTTCACCGCAGGTTTATAGTCAGCTCTGTGCGTTGCTATGGTTTCTGTACACAAACCAACCAGCCAACAGTTTGCAAGGCTGGAGACCTTAATACATCCATGCTGCAGACCCGATAAGAAGGAGAAGCACAGCTAGGACTCTGATGAAGATGTAACTCTACATCGAAACGTTAGTCACTGTTTTGCACCTTAAGTAATAAAACCATCCAGTAAGAAGACATCTGTGTTGCACTAGCTATTTTTTGTTACTTGAGAAGCACAGCTACTTTTAAACACTATCAAAGACTTAGATATCAACAGGTTTTTGGATATGCGCACACATTGCTACGCCGACCTTTTCAAGAAGCTGATTGAAGGAATGAAAGAGGGATGCTGTGTTCGCACAGTCCAACAAGTCCACCACCGCTGGTAAACTTTGAAAAAAAAATTCATGGCTACATGTAAACGGGAATATTAGTGGAATACTCACTTTCATTAGCAATGTAAACAGCATAGTCGGAATTAGGTCAAAAACCGGAATATTATGTGCATGTAAACATATTGACTCATGCTCCCAGGATGATAAACTATTTTGATTCAAATAATAGCTTTTTCTCCTATGTCACTTACAGGAGAAAATGTTTACCTTTTTGTCCTCAGTACACTGGAAAAGTTGTGGTATCAACAAGTTATTTGTACCCACATGTATCCAACAGTTTTGTAAATTACACTGCAGTCCTTAGGGGTGGCAACAGAGCTTTGGACTTTTAGTCTTGTTTGTATGTATACCCTGCTCTCTCATACACCAAATTAGTCAGGGTGAGTCACTCCCTGCATGTGTTGTCAGAAATAATGTCAGAGCACTCAACATCATTTCAGTGATAATCTACGACATACCTGGAGCAGGCTGGTGCTGGAATACTGATAACATCTGACTGTTAGCAAACAAGAAAAAACAACAACATGGGTGAATAAATCTCCTCCATGACAGGACTAATGGTTTGGCAGCTGTATTAATCAATCCTCATCTGTAAAAATGGCAGATTTATGTTATTCATACAGAGCTGTGCTTTGTCTCTGTCTGTCTACTGAACCGAAGATGATTTGCAAGAAATTGCAATTGATTTGGTTTCACACACGACATGCAGATGTAGTAATTACTGATTAGTTACTTTCAATGAACTATTTTGATATGTAGCCTATTTGAGTATTGGATGTGTTCCTATTTATTATTGACATAAGAGGCAATGTGAAAAATACTAAACAAAGTCAGTAATCATGTTGTAAGTAATTAATCTTTCTGCTTAGATATATAAAATATCAAGGTTACATTTACTTATTTATTTATCTTCCATTAACATTTAGTGGGTTAGGACTGCAAATGACCTGCAACACAGGTCATCAGCTTCAACTACTATGTGCTCTTTACTCTAATAAACAATTTGCAGTTTTAGTACAAATATATAATCTTAATCAAATCATGCACTTTTCTAAATACACTTTACCGAAGAGAAATTATCTTTGATCTATGGCGTCAACAGTGCAGCAGATTGAGAGGAGTTGACCAAACTTTCATTCAACTTCCTGGCTGCTATTCCATATTTTCGAGGATCTTGTTGCAAGCTGCTTTATGGAAAAAGTAATTTACTTACAGGGCAGCCACTCGAATCACCAACCTTCCCACCCACTTGCTCTACTCCTCTGTCCTCTAACATATATAATACACCCCGGCGTTATGCATGGACCAACACAAAGTCTGACATTTTAATTGAATTTACAGAGAAGAGGCCTTGACAGCCATATTCTCTCAGCGTGGTATAGCAACTTTTAGTTCAGTTTTATTTCCAATATCCACCTCCGGCTGAGTCATTCAGTCATAATCTCTGTCGCTGGAGGGTGTCATCACTTTCTGGAAAGTGATAGGAAACCCACTTTAGTGAGTTTAGGCTATATGAGATGTGCTAAATGAGGCTTTAATTGAATTTGAGGCATTAACAAGAAGCACATGTCCACAAACTTATTCATTCCTATCAACCCCATATTTGATTTTATTCAGTTGAGAGTATGTGCTGTTATAACTGGGGCCACTCTGTGGATCAAAAAAATCACAGTGCAGTGAAGAGATAATAATGTATGTAAATGAATAGGCCTCGATATTTGAATAGAAGTTGGATAACTGCACGACTTAACACATTGATTTTAACTAGAGCAATTAAGTGTGAACAAATAATTTGATGGCTAATACTGGAAAAAAGAGGGAATATTAGGAAATGCAATATGTTCTGATCAACCTTTTGTCAACACAATATCATCATAATTACAGCAGTATATACAGTATATAGTCACATAGATTAATAATTGCAGGCATGCCTTTAATATTTTTAATATATTGGAAATATATTGTTGGAACCATTTGTTCTTGCTGAAATAGCCACATCTACACATTTTGCTTAAATAAGTAAATTATAAAAGTTGTAGAGAAAACTCTACAAGGAAAGCTCACACTATTTTATATTAATGTCAAAATGAGCTCAACACTAGAAACAGTTTGAGCTAGAGACCAGTGAAGCATAGTCCTGATTCTGTGTCTTGTGTTGTAGTCATTCTACTCTCTCCTCTCCAGGTGTGTGTCTGTGTCTGTCTGTGTCAGTGTGTGTGTGTGTGTGTGTGTGTGTGTGTGTGTGTGTGTGTGTGTGTGTGTGTGTGTGTGTGTGTGTTTCTGAACTCAGCCTTGGCTGATGATTAGACTCCCTTGCCTCCTTCAGCAGTCAGCTGTGAATATTCCTGCTGCATCCCTAATTGTGCATTCTGACTCATCCAGAGATTTCTTCTGCCCACAATGAATGTGAGTCCAACATCTATCTTTCAGCACAAGTAAGACAGGTTTGCATTGTCAGTATACAATGTTAAAAATATGCAGATATGTTTCAAACTCATTTGACACTTTTTGTTGATCTCAACTCAATAGTCAAGTCCAGTTTATGTGTTACTGTAAGCTTAGTATCACAATTATGACAATTATGACTGCAGTCTTTACTGATGTTTCTCAAAATAAATTCAGATTTAAAAAAAAATAGCTAATTGGTTTAAACCAAATTTAATTGTGGATTTTATTTCTTTTTTTCGTACTACAAGAGGAGACTTTTCAAAATAGTTTGCTGTATTGTTATGTTGATAGCCCAAATATGCTTATGTGGGAACAGAAAGGGAAAAGAACAATGGGGAAAGAAATGCAAATGAGTCGATGAGTATGCACCAGACTCCCTCCAAGTAAATAAATAAATTAAAAGAACAATAGTAACCTGGTTAACCTGCAGCTTGAAAGCCCAAAAAAAGAAGAGCAGCACATGATCCTGGAAGCAGAGAAGTACAACCCATGTGAGGGGAAAGCCAGCAGGTCACACAGCTTTGAGTGATCATCAGGATTGATGGTAACATACAGCTGAGTGTCATCTGCATACAAGCAGAAATGTATGCCAAAAATGTAAATACAATCACCCCTTTACATGAGCATTGAGGGGGACTCTATATAACAACATGGAGAGACTAATTGCTATTGGTAGATCAACTAATGTGTCTTTTCTTTATGGTAGGACTGAATTAACAACAGTGCTGGCTAATTTAAGTTAATTTAGTAAAATGTTATGATTGCTTGTATGAAAAACTGTGCTTGGATCAGGAACTAAAACTGAGGTTTCAGAGGAGTTCGTAGTGAGAAATACATCGTCAGCCACTTTGGGTAAGGTGAGTTCAGGCAGTTTTCAGTGAGCGTAAGACTCTAATCTGACAGTTAGTTAGCTACTTAACATTCATGGATTTATAGGAGGAATGGTGGAGGAGAATTTGGTCTGATTTTATTCATACCGTCAGGGCTTGGATTATTAAAGGAAAGGTTTAATAACAGGCAGAAAGCACCTTAAATTTAATATTTACTAAACTCAGGAAGAATATGTGACATATTCCAAAATTTATGAGCAATGCTCACCACCTTCTCTCCTACCAGGCCAGCATTGCAGCAACTGTCTTCATTCCTTTCCCTATAGCAATCTGGATACCCCCCTGTCTCGACTACTCAGACTATTTGTCCGTCTTGACTCCCAGTATAGAAGCAATGTTCCAAATTCTGCCAGGGCTGCAGTCTCTCTGTTTTCCAACACAAGCTAAAAATATATCTGTATGTCACTTCTGATTAGAGAAAAGAAGAACATGAACTCAGCAAGATTGTTGGAATGTGCGATAAATATTGGGAGGGCATCAATAAATACAATGCTATCACAGCATGTGTTAAAATCAGTTCTGGACCCTTAAGCTGTGCAGATGACATCACCACAGAAAAAGATTATCTAAAAGTTTTCAATGATGATCAGAATTTTACACAAGGAGCTGCATGAAATATCAACTGTGCCCTTTGACTGGCATTTGGACACGCAGCTCTACTGATTACCTAGGGTAGCCAGCACTGTATGCTCTGCTAATAGGGCAATACTGATATGCTGTTCATTAGTGGGGCCTAGTACTCAAAGGTACACAGGCGCTCATTAAACAGTTGCCAATCACGTACCCAGGATCAAGTCAGAGACAGCCGCAGGAGGCTTTGCTGAGCACCAGGGATGGTAAAATTAGGCCTGGTATTCTGACATGAACCCTTCTTTTATGATACCAACTGAAGGATGCAAGTGTATATGGGTATGAGTTTGATTTTGCTTCCATGCTGATTCTTAACCCCTGAAGAAGCAGGTTTCCCTTCCCTCAAAAGAAGGATGAAAAGGACTGCCAAATAAAAACACAACAGACTATCAGGGGAAAATAATAATAATAATAATAATAGAGGCACATTCTGCCCAGCTGTGCAACTGTTTCTGCAATATATTTCCATTAAGATAATTCAATTTACATTGCCAGAGACTGTGCTGCTGCAGTCACAATAATGCATGCCGACTCATTTGTTTGTGAGACTCTTTTTCAAACATTTACCAGTGCGATTGTAAAGCAGCCTTTAGGGGTTATCCGTGGTCACACAAGCAGAGATGCTGACTGGTGCTGGTTGGTGGCTGAAAGAGTCACAGCACAACAAGTGCAGGCAGGTGGTAAAATCAAGGAACCAGAGAGATGCTTAATAGGACATCCAAAGGCTGGCAGTGATACAACAGAAATGGAGAGGGTCCTGATCAAAGAGGAGGGTGGGCTGAGTGCAGCCATTAGTGGAAATGTATCTTATTGTTGCACTGTATCTGGCATATGGTTTAATTTGAATGCAAAGTGCAGACAAAATACCAATTAGACTGATACAAACATTGGCCCTTTTGACACTCAGGAAGAGAATGCAGCCTTAAAGGTCAGTACTTACATTAATTGATTGCAGGCCTTAATGCTCGATTCCGATTTATTGCCAGATCCGTTTTTCTTTTTTTGACTGACTGTTCACATTACTTTCTAAAATGTGGTCCGCATCAGACTTAAGTATGAACTGGGCCAGCCTGAAAGTGACCCGCATGTGCAAAAGAGTAATACAGCATCACACACAGCACCCTGTTTAAAGGAGAAATCCGGCGCATAATGTTTAATAACACATTTGTACCGAGCCAACCGTTCTCTGGGATATATATATATATATATATATATGTGTGTGTTTTCATGCTAATCGAATGTGACCAGTTTTAGCGCAAACCGCTAATTAGCTTATAACGCTAGTCATCAGGGCACTGGCAAAGTAAAAAGAAATCGCTATTTCTATACCACTAACAAGGCTCAAAATAGCACCACACTTCCACTGTAGCATTATGAGGGTCCCTACATGTAAACCGAAGCATTGAGAACTTTGTAAGTGTACAGACAGTTTATTAAAAATATAGTTTATAAAGACAGTACCGTTCACATTTAGGCAGGCGCAGTGCTTAATTTGTAAAGTAGGAGGTCCCGGAGCGCAGAGGAGGGGGTGGATACGGCGACTCAAAACGGGGGTTGGAGGTAACGGATAAAAAAAAAATAATTACACTGCCTACGTAGCTTCTCTGACTAAAAAAACCTAAACAGCGCTTTGTGTACATCAGGGCAATGTTTATTTTTATTTCAGAACATGCACTGCATCGGTGCGAAATGTAAAAAAAACCAATAAAATACACTGCAACGATCGTTGTCACAAGCAGCAATTATCCATCGGACTATTAAATTAACCAAAAAACCCACCGTGGTCTCCACATTCTTGATCATCACATTGTGGTGAAGGATTAATCTTAGTCTGAGTAGGTCTATATGGCTGAATTAACTCTACTGCTTTTAATGTCTACTTCCACCTTTATGCACCATGAATTCATTCGTCTGAACAGTTTTGATAGATAAGAAAGAAAGATATGAACATTTGAATGACTTACCTATACTGTGTGTGGTTAACAGAAGATACTTCCTCCATATGGAACAATTTTAGAAGTGACAATAAAGATGCAATGTCAAATTAACAATTGATTTCAAAGGCACAAGTATTTACCCTTTTTTTTATGAGAACACTAAATACCCAGAGGTGGGGTTTTATTTGGACTACAGACAGAACAGTATAGAGAGTTATTTTTAGCAATCTAATCGACAAAGAAATAAATGGATCTGTGGTGAAAAATGGAAATTGGGGCATGATTTTTAAAGGCAAAAAGTGGGCAAAATGTCAATCTCAACAAAGGAACCGAGAAACTAATGAGGGGATTTCCAATGAAGCATATTAAAAGGCTAGTTAATATAAACAGAAGGGTGCTTAGGAGTGTAAAAACAATTAATGTTTGACATGGTGGTGGGCGAGAAAAAAAGCATCGTTGAGGACTCGTCATGAATTTACACTAAAGACATAGCTGCTGTGGAGAAATATGTCTTGACAGCCTCAGTGCTTTCTCCAATAATCTGCTATGACTGCTCTCTTCATATTCAAATGGCAACCGTTTCATGAAAGACTTTCAAAGGCCTTTTTAGAGCAGTGTGTGTTCAGCTACAAGGATGGTTCCACTTCTACTGTAGCTTGACTATTTTCGCACCTTTTTTGTTCTCCATTTTGTTTGGTGGAGAGAACACAAATATCAGTTTGAAAAGGCACTGTGATCGGCTCTCATTCATTGTAAAATTCCATGAATGTGTAAACAAAGTTGGAGTAACTTGTAAATATAAATGGGATTTCATTAAATCACTGAGGCAAGTGTCTTGCAGACTTGAAGTCAAAAGATGAAACTGCAATTAAAAAACTCTAGTTTGATTTTCTTCATGTGCTGAGTTCAGAGGGATGACAATGGTGTGTTGATAGCATGCAGGCAACAGACACATGACACAACACAACACATGACTTATGGTCTTACCTACTGATTTTACCTTCAGCACAGAGTTTATAGTACCCAAAATCTCTAGTTTGTTTACCTCGAGGTGGTTGTGTTTAGTATGCTGCATGCAAACCTTCAGCTATTCTGCAATAGCCACATTAAACACACAAAGCGAAGGTTAGACTCTACCCATCTTGCAGCTATTGACACAATCGAACACTTTAGCCTGAGGGTCATAAATATATTAGTTTATGCATTTAACATGACTTCAAGCTGATTCTGGGCAACTTTTAAATAGCCTATAGAATATTATACACATTATTTATTTTTCATATTTGAAACTCCTTACCACAAAGTAACTTTTTTTCGATGCATATATTGCAGGGCGGCTAATTGAATACATAACAGACATATCAAAGCTGTTGCATATTCTATTGGTGTAATTGTTGTTTTTTAGTTCTTCTTTGTGTGTGTTAAAGAGATTCACTTATTCACTTTCTTGTTGAGCGTTTAAATGAAAACATTGATACCACTGTTACGTCTGTGTAGTAAATATGTAGCTGCAACCTGTACAGACACAGTCATACAGCTGGTTAGCTTAGCTTAGCATAAAGACTGGAAACATCTAGCCGGGCTCTGTAAGATATCCTCCTACTATTAGCTCAAAAGCTAATTAAGCAAATTAGTATGTAGCCTAATCTAACTTTTTTTAACCCCTCTAAAAAACTATTCCCCGTTGTAGCCGATGTGATTGAGCATTTCTTGGAAAAAAACGTTGCCAGGCAACCAGCAGACACAGTCTGGTTGTGCCTAAGAAACGGATTAAACAACAGATATAACACTAAAACCAGGATGCTTTTTGTGAAAAAAGCAAAGGAGGGGATGGTTGTTTTCAAATGCACAACAAAACAAAACTTGCAAGAATTAAATCCCCCTTTCAGTACCATGGATACATTGCCACTCGGCTAGGCATGCCAAAAAGCTTATTTATGCACTTCAATATCCAACGGAAAATAATCTCAACATGAAACATGGTGTCAACATAACACAGCGCTTTCAAGTTGGATTTGTTTTTCATAAACTTAACTAGTCGTTTTGGTGCCTACACTTAACTGTCATCGCTGCATGAAGCTCACTTTTACTGGCTAAATTCAACAACCATGGCCCCTGAAAGGATTGTCATCTGGTGGTGTCTGTAGCCAGCTCACAGTTACCTACTGGCAGCTAAACAACTGCTGCATGTGCTGGTGCAGGTGCTGGCATAATCAATAATCATAATCAATGTTAAAGTTACAGAACAGATGGCAGTCCATTTTTACTGACAAAATTATGGCAACTTAGTATGTGTCAACACAAGTGTGTTTTACACTAAAGAAAGAAGAACAATTAATACAACACACCCTACACACAGATTAAACATGTAATACATGCAATGTAAATACTGCATAATGTATGAGGATACATACATCGGTGATTACCATCCAGCATCTGTAACATCACCATCATCTGGCTCAGCTTTCTAAAAGTTATGGCTTCTCAAAACTTTATTTTCACATTATTTCTCATTTGTATTGCCTCCTGTTCCTCCCTGTGAATGTCTGCTGAGAGATAAGAGTGACTCGAGATGTTGTAACTCTGAGCACGACACTGTAGATGAGGCTTCTACCTTCTTAACTCATTTGGGAGAAGGTCTCAAAAGGTGACAGATGAAACCATGATGGGAAAGCAAGAAAAAAAAGATGGGAGGGGAAAACAAGGGTTTATAAAGACGAAGGTACCTAAGGTCTTAAAAGATTCTCCCCCATGCAGCTGCCATTATCCCTCTCTCAAAACAGAGCTGTGAGCCGCTGAGCCCAGGGATATTAATTTGCAGCACTAATGTCCTGTGGCCAAGGAATTGGAGTCATCTCAACACAAACAAATTGGTTCTTGCAGCTCATCTGTAATGCAAGCCATGCCTGCCTGCTGCCGGTGTGGCGCCGAGCTGAATGACCCCCTACGACAAGCAGGAGGAGGATATGGCTAACTTGTCCGGCGTGACAGCGGTTCAGTGGCCAAGCTGGGTTCATAATAAAAGGAGTGAAAGAAGGAAGAAAAGCTGTGTATGATATATGACTGATAGGTTTCTGGTGAACACCTGATTGCAGCTGGCCAGTGGATCAGAATCTATTTGTCAGTTATGATTGCAGGGATATTGAGGCGGGGGAAAAATAAGACAGTAGATGACAGACAATATGTAGAAAAAAAACCCCTGAAATATATTGAGAGTGGAAAAGCAGTAACAGACACCGCTGGGTAAGAACAGAGGGTGGTTTGGGGGAAATGTTGAAATGGAGGTGTGATCTGTGTTTCAGAACGCTCGGGCTATTACACAGTCCGTCAGAGCCACCTCCCTGTGTGCTTGTGCTCTTTTCTCTCCCCTGTTGTCCATCCCCTTGTCAAACCTCAGCAATGATCAGTGCAGCTACAAGACTATATTTGATCCTCCCTCTTTCTGGCTATTTGTTGACTCCCCCCCCCTCCCGTCTTGTACTGCACATGTCCACGTGCCAAAAGCACACTACACTGCACATTAAAGGAAGGAATTGTCAATACCAAAATGCCAAGATAATGGTCAGGACTCCACTACGGTGGCCGACAGGGGCAAACACCCTGCAACTTAAGAAAACACACACAAATAGACAAAACACAAGCAAATTAAGAAAACAACTTCATTAATTTGACAACACATGCGCAGCATTCAGCAAACGCTCTGCAAATACACACAACACAACCAAATACATAAACGCACTGCAAATACACACAACACAAGCAAATAAACGCGCTGAAAATATGAAACAATGCAAAAAGAAAAGCACACAAACCCAGAAAACAAATGCAACAAAAAAACGCAGCATCCAGATTACACAACGGAAGTTCTCCAGACCTCTAGAGGGAGCAGCTAAGTGGAACAGCTGGATTTTCGACCCCACAGGGAGAGAGCGCTCTGCCTTTTTATTAGAGTCGGGTATGGCTGCAGCCTGGAGAACTCCATAGACTGTATATTAAATTCATATTATTATTATTAATAATATAATATATTAGTAATATACAGTCTATGCTCCCGTCTCATGCCCTTCCGGCTGGTGCCGTCCCCGAGGCTTCGGCTTTTCAAAATAAAAGCTCGCGTCTGGTCCCTATGTCTTCGTACTTTGGTGTTTTGGATGTTTGTGAACTAAACAGTACGGCAATCATGCTAATGAATACAATAACTTTTTCAGCAGATGTCTTAGTTACAACACGATGGAGTTAGCAAAGCAGTTTTGTGTTTATATGTGCAGGCGGGAAATTAAACCCTCTCATGTAATATGGCTTAAACAAACGTCAACGTTAAACGCTGATGCAGTTTTAAATGTTTTATTGCCACAAGTTTACAGACGCCTCTGCTGATTGAGTATCACCTGTGACCTGAGCCGAGACACACCCACCAAATGAGAGAAAACATATCTCAAACATAGACTTAATATTTACAGTCTATGCAGTTGCTCTCTCTCTCTCTCTCTCTCTCTCTCTCTCTCTCTCTCTCTCTCTCTCTCTCCCCGTGGGGTCGAAAATCCAGCTGTTCCACTTAGCTGCTCCCTCTAGAGGTCTGGAGAACTTCCGTTGTGTAATCTGGATGCTGCGTTTTTTTGTTGCATTTGTTTTCTGGGTTTGTGTGCTTTTCTTTTTGCATTGTTTCATATTTGCAGCGTGTTTGTGTATTTGGTTGTGTTGTGTGTATTTGCAGTGCGTTTATGTATTTGGTTGTGTTGTGTGTATTTGCAGAGCGTTTGCTGAATGCTGCGCATGTGTTGTCAAATTAATGAAGTTGTTTTCTTAATTTGCTTGTGTTTTGTCTATTTGGGTGTGTTTTCTTAAGTTGCAGGGTGTTTGCCCCTGTCAGCCACCGTACTCCACGGGTGTTAAAGCAGATTTAAATCCCAGATAATGATGTAGGATGTAGGATTCCAGATCTGGTGCAAGGCCACCTTTGAAGTGCATTCACTTAAAGGAGCTCCTTGAACTACACATTAACCCCGTGGAGGCTGTCTTGAACTCTAAATAATAACCTTCATTTAACAGTAGGAACATAAACCACACTTATTTAGGAGTTATAGCCTATAAATCAGAAAGTATTTATATTACATCTACATTAAATCAGACCACTGCAATGATGACGGGCCCAGCTTTTTATGATCACATCACATTTCTAAATATAAAAAACAGCAGTCAAATGACACTACACATTTATAGAGCAGAGTCCTTCAGCACAAAGCTAGTAAATTGCTGCACTCTTCAGTTTTCATTTCCACACAGCATTAATAGAACTCCCTTTTCCTTTTAAATTCTTTAGGAGATAATTGGTGAATTTCCGTGTGCATTATTGTCTTGCTTTCTTTGTACTCCAAAACATGGCTACAAAAATCTACAAAAAAAGCAAAACATGCACACAGAAAGTGAAGTCTGAGAGCTTTGGATTAGTCAGATCAAAAAAACTTTTTTTCCTCACATCTTATAGTTGTGCGTGTATGCTTGATGTTTTGTTCTTTTTTACTAAACCAACCACAACAAAAAGACATTGAAGATAAAATGGCAGCTAGCCATATATAGAAAGTTTTGATTTGCGAGTGCATGTGTGCATTAAATCTATAGCATGGATGGTAAAAACAATACGCTTATTAATAACTGTCAGAAGAGGCAGGAGGAGATTTACAGTGGATGATCAGGCATCAGCTCAGGGAAATAAATAATTCTTAAGTCTCCAGGAAGCTGATTAGTGTTGACAGATTTTCTAATAGAGAACATTAGTGATGGCCAGTGCAACAGTATGTTTCAGTAAAAGAGTAAAATATGATTACTAGCATGACTGGAGGTGTAAGGCTTGCTGAGATTGACAACAAGTTATATGGCGGTGTCAAAGGGACCACTCAAAGCAATTATGGTGGATAGAGTCAATATGATTTGTGTCCAAAATTTGGATGCAGGGGGACAGTTTCATAATTGTCAGGTACTTGCATGGTGCAGTGATGGCTGTTTTCTTTTGGGGGGGGGGGTTTACCAATAAGGCTCTGCAGTGCAGGTACAAGAAGGGGGGGTCTAAGGGGTAATTTCATAGGAGAGGATAGTTTTGATTTAATAAATTGAAATATCTGCATTTAGCAGAAAGATTGGTTTGGAGGGAGGGAATTCAACTCAATTAGTTTAAAACTCAACTAATCTGCATCATTAGAACTGGAGGATGAAGGAAGAATTCAAGTTGTTTACTCTGTTGCCACACACACACACACACACACACACACACACACACAATATCAGGGGCGATTCTAGGATCAGACCTTTAGGGGGGGCTCAGGCCCTAATGAAAATGTGACACAGATACAGTGCCTTGCAACAGTGTTAACCCCCCGTTAAATCAGTAATTTTTGACACTATTAACACTATGATGATGGAACTAAACCTGACACTTTATAAGTCGCAGTAATAACGACCAATTTGACATAATGTTATAACATTCAGCAATTTGAGTTGCTTACGTTTCAATTTGGGTTCTAATCTGCGCCATTTAATTACCAACTTCTTCTCTTTCTCTGGGGACTGCCAACGTTACACTTCTTAACCGCACTCCTGCTCTCCCTCTGACAGATTAGATAGAGCGAGACTCAGCCAAAGGCAGGAGTCTGGCACAACCACCTCCGATTGGCCGACACTACATTTTTGTTAACCCTTTCCTTTCCTGTGATCACACAAGTTTGCAAACTCTAACTTGATGCACTTTTTTTTATTATTATAATTCTTAGGGGGACTGAGATGAAATTTAGGGGGGCTTGAGCCTCCCTAAAAAGGATCTTAAATCGCTAATGTGCATTATGTACAGAGATGTCAGAGCGAGGTGGCTTCCTCACAGGATAGTGCCCCAAGAAGTTGGGCGTTTGGTGCCTTGCTCAATGAGGCAGACCGGCATCTCTCCCAAGCCAAGTTCCCATAGACCGAGCTACTCCACCCCCTTGGTGTGTTTTGATCAAAGTGGGTTGACAGGGGCCTAACAACTTAAGCCACAACTGCCATCAGATTTTGATTACAATATTGCTTGAATCTGATTGGCACTTAGAAGTATATGACATCATCTTTATCCAGCTGAGCCCCGTCCACTTCAAACCAGTAAGAACAGCAGAAATGCATGTCATTTAATTCAAAAATAAAAAAATAAATAAAAAACGTTCTAACAGAAAATGTTTTGCTCATGCAGGACCTCATCACTCATAATAAGAAGCTGATTGAGAACGTAGGTCTTCAGGGCTCTTTATGTCTTCATTAGTCTCTCCAAGTCTATTTTTAAAACTGAATAAACTCTAAGTGACTAATTTGAGTGCCACAAAAATGTCAGAGAGTGCTTTAATTCCCCTTGAACTAATCAAATCAGCAGGCTCACGACAGACATCAGTGGTCCACTCAGAGTTAATTGCAGTGGCAGTTTAAGAAAGGTGCTGTCCTGAGAGACTTTAACTCATGAGAGATGACAATCCAGCCACCCAGTCATAACCCTGCTCACTTCTAAATTTAGTGACGACTATATGGTATTTGTTATACCCATACTGTAGGGTTTGATTTAAATAAATGGTGACTGAAATGATCTGTACTCTAATTGTCCAGTGTTTTGGATACTGCTGCGTGGTGATGGTTTGCAGGAAGGAAAAAAAAAACATCCGCTCTAAGAGAACATTGACCTCGCTTGCACACTGGAACTCGGTGAAAGTAAGCGCATGCACGCAGGGAGGGTGGACGTTGTTGTCTCTCTCTCGCTTTGTGAAGCGCATATCGGGCTCTCCTGCGCCTGCAGAATTCATCCCTCCCTCCCTGTTTCTCTCTCTCTCTCTCTCTCTCTCTCTCTCTCTCTCTCTCTCTCTCTCTCTCTCACAGAAGGTGTTTTAACTTTACGAAGGCGACCACATTTCAGTCTCAAGGTAAACGCTTTATTGGGAAGAGAGACCTTGTAGGAGGAGAGGGAGATAACGAGACTGTGACGGCGGCGTTTTGCCGAGCGGAGACCTGTTCAGCCCGAAATGATTGACTATTTCTTGAAATGAGAAAGTCGTAGAAATGTCTTTTTCCCTGGGCGACACCGTCAGCATCACAGCCACAATGTACAGGCGGAAACAAGCGAGTGTTTGCATCCTCCAAACAATATTTGGATTGTCAAGAACTCAAAGGTAGGACATTCATTCACCAATTAAACGCTGGCCAGATGTTTGAGTTTGCTTTTAATAGCGCGCGTTCTTAAAGCTGACAATAATTGTCTAATGATGGGTAGTAAATTGTCTTTACGGAAAATATGTTTTTACGTTTATACGCACATGATCACATGTCAGTGTTTAATAGAAAGAAGTGATGAAGTGTCGCATCGCAATGTGTGCTGTGATGGAGGATGTTGTTGATAAAGAACTCTGCACACAGTTTCCTGGAGCATAAATCCCATCCTCTTCTCTTTGTGTGTGTTATAATGTGCGATATGCCTTTGGCATGAAGTCATCAAGTGACTCTCTGTACTGTAATAGTAATTTTTTTTCCTCTGTGGAGATTGGTCAGAACACTTTTCACCCTGTAGCCAAGAAAGACAGACAATAGCTAAGAGCGTGAAAAGGAGTGGTTCAGTGTCTACATTCAGGATATATTATTATTATTATTATTATTATTATTATTATTAATATCTTCAGCATGCAGTAAGTTGTTGTATAAGGTGATAACAGGGATACATGTTGCAGCAAATATTTAGCAATTTGTGCAAAAAAGAGGTATGCAGCAAGGAGCTTATTCTCTCTTCACACACACACACACACACACACACACACACACACACACACACACACACACACACACACACAGCTATCAATCCCTACCCTTTCCCTCTGCAACAATTGGGATGGCACAAGTGATGTCAGGTATGATCGCTGCTTGAACTGCAGTCCTTATAGATTGCTAAACCTTCACCAAAAAGTACCTGGTTTTCAACTAACAGCTTCAGTAGTAATTTGTGAGGGAAAAAAACATGTTTCTAAAATTCAGGCTCAATCTGGGACACATTTACTTCAATGACTGATTTTAAGTGTTAGCTGTGGAGCTCTTTCTATCTATCTATCTATCTATCTATCTATCTATCTATCTATCTATCTATCTATCTACAGACAAAACACAATCTAAATTAATGGTGTCTTGCCATCAGCTACTGGAGATCAATAGGCAATGAAAACAATTTAGCCTGCTATTTAGGCTGCTATTGACAGCAACATTCCCATTGTATTATTCAAACACATGTGGCTGAGATTTTCAGGGGAGGATTTACACATGAAGGAACACTTTATATCATGTGATGGAGGTGTGGAAAACACTAAGCCAAGTGATAAAAGAGGAGAGGAGACAAGTGTCCAGAGGAGTCCTGACTCCTCTGTGGAAGGTTCCTTGCTAAGGGTTTAATGTCTTATCAGCTCCACAGATAGACGTGTAGACAGTGGGAACAGACTATCAGCAGCGGCTGCTGACACAGGAATAGGATTTAGATTAATTTCAAGTGGATTATGACATTTTTACACAGTCTCCTTTGATGATAATAGTTCATAAGGGGATCAGTCAACGCGGTTTTAAGCCCATTACTCACTTCATCCTTTCTGTTGCTTAATCTGTCAGTGGACTTTCATGTGCTGAGGCCAGGGGGTAAGGTTCACCACGAATGGGATGTATTTGCATTTTCTGCAATGAGCTCTCATGCATTATCCCAATGTGCGATCATCAATAACTACCTGGCGTTACCGTATTATGCACATTATACGCCAGCCAGCACTTCCAAAATGAAATTACAGAAAGATGAAGTTGTTGTTGTCGAGTACAGGGAGCAGATGCGGTATCCAGGAAAAGGAAAATCTGTGAGAGACACAAGCCGGATGAAATGGGTTGGTAAACATGGCCGACAGATAAGACACATTGGTATTCAGCTGCATCTTGCCACACTGGCATCAAGGCCTGGCCGATAATAGCCGCTCTCGGCTTCAGGGTCAGAGGTCTGAGGTTGATTGGCAATGGGCTGACACAGGGAAATAGAGTGTGCTGACTGGAGTCTAATGGGGTTGAAGCGCACAGATGTCTGAGCATGGCTGGCATGTTAGCGATGCCACGGTCCCACTCTTCCCCTCGCACACCTGGATGCTTACAGGTTGTTCACTAATCTATTAGCTCCTTTTGTCAAACACCTCTGGGCTCTCTTACACAGCAGCACTGCAGCACACAGGCCGGTGCTTGTGCCATCTCTGTCATGCTGGATTGTTTTCCTCGCACACAGCGTTTGCTCCATTCGCTTTCAGCTGCACACCCCCAGCCGCTGCTGTCTACCAACATGCCCAAGTGCACTCAACCAGAGAATCGCCTTTGAGTATGATATCTCTCTTTTGTTCCCCATTTTCTCTCTCTTTTCTCTTCCAAACACATCCACCCACTGGTACACATGTATATTTACTCACAGCCGTCTATGCACAAAACACAAACGCCCACAAACAAATGTGCGCACATAAACACGCAGAGCGGTGATTCTTTCTATGACTCTCCACTGATTCCGAGGTGTCCTACATTGCTCAGCTCTCGCTGAAATAGATTATTCACACTGCCCCTCTCTGCACCAACAACACGGCAGCAACGTATTTGGAAGCATGACAACACCAAAAAGATTTCTCAGAGCATCCCTAAGTAATGACATGAAAAGTAATCCGCTGTCAGCTCGTAGCCTTTGTGCAGATCAGAAGTGTTACAGTGGCAGAAACAGGGAAGTACTTGGAAGATACTTATTATGACAATATGCATGGCAGCCATTGGATCTGGTTCCATGTCAGAGAGTTCATTTGCATTGATCTGTTGGCAATAGCTGATGCTCATCACTTACTGAACAGGAAACAAAATGGTAATTTTTGTCTCTTAAATCTTTAGCTCTTTGGAAGAGCAACATGCTGTTTTGCGCTGTTGAGGCAATATCTCTTTGAGCTGCAAAATTCCACTAACAAATCTAAACTGTGGTGTAGAAGCCAGTAGACGTAGCTTGTCCTCTGGCACGCTGTCTCATTTTATTATGGTATCCACAGCAGAGCTTTAGTATTAATGCGGTGGTGATTTATTGATGTTAAAATGCTATTTGTAGCCCCTTCAACTTAAGTGGCCATCCTCTTGATTTGAAAAATATACTTTCTGACATTCTAAAAACTCACAAGGGTGCGTTGTTAAAGTAAAAGTTGCCTTTGACACCCAGTTGGAACCAATGAATAGGAACAAATTCAAGAAATGTAGTTTATTTCCACAAAATCAGTTTTGATTATTCGTCAACACCACCCAGGAACTCACAGCCAACACAGCAACAAATCATCAGTATTTTAAGGACACGTTAGCAAGGCCGACGCCACCACGGGGCTTGAACCTTTCGCAGAGACCACCCCACTCCAGGAAAGCAGCAATGTACGCAACAATAGCATCCTAAGTAGATGGCAACCTCAGCACCTGCTCATCTTTAGTTTTTTATTAAGATTTCCTTCATAATGGAAAAAATATTCTTTTACAAACACTTTCACTCAACTGACTCAAGAACTGCAAGATTGTGCGATCCCTGGAGCTAGACGTGGAGCAAAGGGCGCACTGGTGTGGAACAACGATGTCAGCACATTCCGACGCAGGAGGTCCAACAGGGAGGAAAACTTTGTTGGTTGTCCAGTGAGCTCCAGGAAGCCTGGGAGCATGAGGCTTGTGTTTTATTCATGGGGCAGGAAAACATGAAAAGTACAGCAAACTAAAAATCCTTACTAATGAGTAAGGGAATCTAAGAAGCAAGTGATGATTACACTGTAAATGGAAGATTAAAACAGGAGTTAAAGTGTTATGTGACAGAGGATGCTGCATAAAGGAAAAGTGGGAATGAAAGACACGGCAGGTTATTGCAGTCAGCCTGTTTCTTCTGTCTGATTGAAGGCTATGGATACAGCTCCATAACATATTGTAATATGGAGCTTAAGAAGTTGAAATAAATAATTTCATTGCACGTCCTGAACCACTCGCAGAAAGCCATTTATAATGGACGTCTCTTCTTTTTATTGTATGACACAGAATTTGAAGATTAAGCAAAACAAAGAGGATGTTTGCTGAATGTGAATCAGCAGAGGTTTCTGACCATGATTAACCAAAGGATAAAGGAAATATATGAATCGTTCATGATGATTAATGTATAAGTTATTAACCTGTGCAACAAAAAGCTATTATCCATATCCCATCGCCACAACGCTATTTGGCATTATGTGTAATCTTGTTGTCTTCGATTGAAAATGCCCTCTCTTTAAGCATTTAGAAATGCAAGATTGGGGTCAGGACCCCCAAGAAATAATCTGCTTTTGGCTTTTCTATTTTAAATGCAGATTGATCAGACAATGGTCAAGGGTGACAGCTAAGAAGGAGAACCCTGGTGAGGTTTTTTTTGCAGTGTGGAAAAAACTGAGAAGAAAAGAAGTTTATAATTTTGTTTTGATTCTTGTGATAGTTAAATGTTATGTGCCTCATTTTACAGCTGATTAGGGCATATTAATCATGTGGAAAGTATTTAGTCTGAGCACCACAGGGTGTCCTCTGTGGGAGAGACACCCAGAGCAAATATAAGTATTCTACTGTATGGTTGCATCAGTATTATGAAGATTGATCAATAATGGCTAAAGTATGCAACTTCTAAAGGCTGTAACCATCTGTGTGTACTGTATAGATGTGCTTTTTTGGTTTACATTTATGGTGAAATGTCAGAACATTTAAGGCCCTAACCTCGCCAGCTTTGTTGTACTTTTACTTAAGTTAAGGATCTGAATATTTCTTTCGCCACTGCAAGAGGCAAAGCAATGTGTAACCTTCGGTCCAGATTATTTACCATGGGAGTCGGGAACATCATCAAGGTCTTCATCTTATCCTAACCTCGAGACACCCAGAGACTCCTCACACAAAGCAGGCCAACTGTGAAGGACTCTGACGCCTCAAAATACAAAACCATGACAATGCACAAATCATAAATCCTTTCATGTATAATCATTTTCTACCAACTGATTTAAATTCTACTGAATTCATAGAACTGAAATGCTTTATTTTGAAATGCATTTATCTGAACTCATGTTTGAATTTTTCTTTTTGAAATTTTCAATAGTCAATTTCATGTACATTTCCACGTGCCCAATATATATATATATATATATATATATATATTGATCAAGTCAGAAAATCTGGTTGTTCAATTTGACGTGGTCAAATTCAGACGCTAGAATTGATCCAGTAATGATTGAACTTCACAAATACATATTCAGATGCTTACAGTACAGGACGCACAGAGCAGGTGCATATGATATTGTACGAAAATTTATGCACACCAAAACGTATGATATCCTACGAAATTAGTAGACCGCCGGCTGGTCACATGACGACAACTGGCTACGAGCTCCAAGACGCCGAGTGGCAGTTGCTAGCTGGCTACAGACCTCTGTTGTATCAGCGGTAGTTGGTGGTTAAGTTACCCGAAAATAGGTGACTTTGAGCCGGGTACAAAGCACCGCGAGCTGCCGGTCGTTTCGGCAGACATTATGGTTAAATTTAGTCCACAGAATATGATAGGCCTGGCAAACTCGATTGCTTTTAAAGATTTGGGTTATTCTGATTCACTCACTAAACTGATCGGGTTGTGCGAGTCACTTGAGTCAGTATTGCTCTATAGGCGAGCTTGCAATGTTTTAGACTGTCTGCTCGACCTAATTGCATTTAAACATATTACATTTATACACCAAACCTACAGTAGGCCTAGCTAGGCTACGTGCAGAACATTGTATGTTATTTCAACTCATGAGTTGTCGACAACTTGTCTGCGAGGCGAGCCGCGGCGAGCTTGCAATGTTTCCAGCTCTGAGTCTGTGGGTCTATGTTAACTCCCTTCCATCCTCCCCGACCTCCTCCCTTCACGGCCAGCCGCGTTCTTATACAGCGCCGTCAATGTAGTGAATACAGCAAAAAAAACAAACATGGAATGCTTACGAATTACAGTGCTAAACTTTGGTTCAATGAGAACAGGCTGCAGTACAATATTCAAATCATTATGGTCATTAGTGATTCCATAGAAATAAGGCAGACATGACTCATCATCATTCGTGATTACTATAAAAATACACAAATAATGACACTTTAAGCTCTGCCAACTGGGATCCATATCTTCAACCTATTTATTTTTTACTTTTATCATATATTCCTAGAGTAAATATCGGATATATATATATATATATATATATATATATATATATATATATATTCAGTAGAAGATTATAGCCCTCTGAGCTTTATAGGCTTCAACTGATCCATATTAGAAAGTCAGGCTGATGACACCTTTTAAGGCCTAAACAATGGAGCGATAACGATCAAATTAGATGGCAACGCTTTGATGTATTGCTGTTACTACTCTGGTAAGTGTATGTGTGTGTGTGTGTGTGTGTGTGTTACTTTATGTGTCTAAAGTGAGGAAGCAAATTCAACTTAATTGAATCATCTGCAGGGTGCCACTCTTGACAGGTGGGATGCTGTAAAAAGTTGTTGTTGCTGAGGGAACGACGGGTACAACTTTGATCTAATGTGAGCAATTGTTCGGTTACCTGTTGGTAGATGTCAAATAAAATCGTCCTTGCAGTTTTTATATTGAATCTAAAAACTCTCCCTGTCTGTGTGTTTTCTCTCCAGATCTGAGAGCGCTGAATGCTGAACGTCATTAACGCCTTCACTGAAATCAGCACACGCCATTGAGGAGCACATCCTGTCTTATTTCACTCGTCACTTTCCCATCTCTTTGCAAGAACTAGCATCACTAAGAAGCTCCCCCTGCATACCTTTTGACCCCTGTTGCTATGGAGAATCTCAGTGAGCTCCAGAACCCGTTGTTGGACAAAAACAGTAAGCACATGATCAACGGTTATGGGGGTGACTTCCCTAATAACCAGTACCAGGAAAACATTATTAATTACTTTGCTGGTGGAGGAGAGGGAGGAGGAGGAAAGGTGAATAACGGCAACGTAGTGAGCGGAAGTAGTTACAATACCAACGGGAAGATGAAATCTCAGCAGCTTTTGGACGCCACCTCACTGCATCTGGCTGTAGAGGCATTCTACAGGCCCAACTTCATCCTGTACAAGGAAGACAGTGGCAGCATTAAGGCTAAGGAATATAAAAGCGAGTGCTGTGAGACCACATTCACAGAAAAGAAGGCGAAGGAGGCATCCAACACAGCGGGGGCGGACACGCCTGGCACCGAGGACCCCCAGGCGAAGCTGCTGGAGGACGGCGAACACATCAAGATCCAAACCGTTTCCTATGAGGTTGAGGAGGAGGAGTATGTGGAGTATGAGGTAAGAGAGAAAAAACATGAGTGGAATAAAGGAAGCAGCAAAGAAAGCTTGCATTTGACCAGAATGGATTGTTTTTAAGGTGAACGAGATCAGCTGTAAATAGACAGTTTTTTTGTGAAATTCAGTGTCAATTTTTATCATTTTCATAAAATAAAAAAATGTGTTTAGTGTGTAGCACTTACTTGACCATCAAGGACGAATGAGATCCATGCAGATGAATGGATTTGAGTTAGTGTGGTACATTTATCTGGGGGTCAGGAAGAAACTTGTGTGATCTCAGTGTTTTGGGTACCTGAAGTGTAGTGCTGTTTGTGCTAAATTAGAGAAAGAGCGAGCATGCTGGTATCCCTGTGGTATTTGTACACTTGTATCGTTATGCTCGACGCCTGGATCAGACTGACGTTTTACTAACCACAAATCCCATTTGATCCACTGACCTTGGCCTCAATTCCCAACTCTAGTAAAATTCACAGTCGAATAAATCACCCATGCCTGGCTCACCCAGGGATATTAGGTACTACAGAACTACAGCATTAGCCACAGTATTTTCACTTTCAACTGGCATGGCTAAGCACAAAGCACTCTAAAGGATTTAGGGGATTGGACAGGCAGAATAGGGTGTTGAGTTTAACCAGTGTCCTGGCTGCAAGACCTAATGGACTGACTGCCACACACAGGAGAGTCTGATAGAATGAACCTGGATTGCTGTGATAAACATGTAGCTACTGAAATGCAACGTGACATGGGTGCATATAGCTCGGGGGCTCTGCAGAGAGACATGGTTGCTCACTAACTTCAAGAAAAAACATTGCAGATGCAGTGCAGATGCCAAAGAGCAAATAGCCTAAATAAATTATCAAATAAATATATTTTCTGACGTGATTAAGTTCTTCCCGTTGTACTTTTTCACTTGTAAACATAGGGGGATCCACACAAAGAAGAGATGAGATAGAAATGATTGTATGCACCAACTGGAGGCCCCTCTTAGCCATTCAAAGGTTAAGTGACTACATTACCATATTGTTCATATATTTCCACACGCTTCCTGTTCACAAATGAGCAAGCATATCAAAAATGGCATCAGTGACAAAATGCAAAAAGGAAAATACACAGTGGGAGTTATCATGTAGCCTCCCAGCAGTAGACCATTGACACCACAAAGAGCAGTGTGTGTCCGCCAGCCTTCTCACACTCAGGCACAATGCAAAGACCTTTGACAAGAAAGGCCCTCAGCTGACATGCACGGATTAGTTGGCGTTTTAAACGTTGCACAAAACAACAAAACACTGCACAATATGTATTTATTATTTAACCTGTTAGCAAGCACACAACATTTATCTCCCAACCATTTATTATTCATTATTTATTTATGCTTGCACCAAGTTTCTCTTCTAAGGGCTTGTATCTAACACACTGTTTGTTTGGCAGTAATATTAATTAGCTCAAAGGTACCCTGAGGAGTTTTCTTGCAAACAAAGGTTATGTGTACAAACTCAATACATGTGTATCCTTGAGCTCTTAGAATTGTGTTGAATGTGTTTCCTTCCTTAGAAAACATTAAGAGAGGTGATCTTCTGAATTGGATTTTAATTTGTGCAATATTTACATATGTTAACCCGAGCAAGAGAGTCTGGGCGAAGGCATATGATGTTGTGAGACCCGATACACCCAATGAACCCAGGATACATTACTGATGATGTGTCTGAGTTGCACCAGAGGTGTATGTTAACAACTACATACTGTACATGTTTGCTAGCTTCCAGCATTGCTCTTTACCGCCTATGTTGCTGCCGCTAACTGCTAATCAGCGGGAAAGTGTGAAACGGCACGACAGGAATGTGTTTTGTGTCGCCCACATGCTCACACGTGCATGATACAAAAAAATAAAACAAAAGGACCCACTTGTGAAAACTACTACTAGTGGTCAAAAACTCCACAGGGTTCCTTTAAAGGCCCAATTACAGTCTGACCACAACTGTTGAAAAGACTAAAATCTCAAAAACATTAAGAATTGCATTATAAAATATCTGTTTCTTTGTTAGAAAGTTGTACATAGAACTTTGAGGCAAGATCAAACAATATCAATGACAATATGACTCCCAAAGTACATTTTGGTCAGAAACATTGGAAGCTAGATTACTAAAATCAGAATCTGCAGCTTAAATCAGTTTTAAATGCTGGTTCAATTCAAATGTGTATGAATTCCGCAGCTATATTGCCGTGTTTTGTTCTCAACTGTAACAAGAAAAATATTTTTTATTTTGCCACTACTCTGACTGGCATCTTCTCACCGAGGCTCATGGGTATCGTAGTAGGCCTATTTAGACCGGTCCGAAGAAACAAAGTTGAAATAATTAAACCTTGTGCCATAAAATAAACATAAACATAAATCTATCGGATTGTTACATTATCCAGGAGAGTCTCAATTTTCAAAAATTGAGGAAATTGTTGAAAAGAAAAAATGCCACTTCGCATTGGTTATGAATTAAATGAAGAGATTGTAATAGCTGTTTGAAATTAATGATACAGGACGGTTTAACTAAAAGTTTCTTTTTTTCAAAGTGTCAAAGTTCACATGAAGTTTGAGTGTGAGTAATTATTGTTGAGTAATTGTGTGAGTAATTATCGTTCCTCATGGGTATCGTTATGTCCCATCTGTTTTAATTGACCTCTGTTGGTTGAAGTGAATACAAATAATGTTTTTTTTCCAACTGTACAACATACTGTACATTCACCATTTTAATTCATGTGCAGTGGTTTAGATAAAATGATTAGATAAATGATGAATGAGAGCAGAATACTGAATTTATCTGCTAAAAACCTCCCCTTGAAAACTCTGAAGCACAACTGAACTGAAATTGAATCCAATCTCTTTTTCTCTTTTTAAGGGAGGTACAAATGAGACAAAAGATTTAGGTAGTGGAGGCTTTCTCTTGAGGAGGGTAGGATTGGGAGACAAAAGGGATGAAACATGATGCCTTTATGTGCAGGCAAGTTTCTGGTATAACCTAAACTGTTTAGTTCTTCAGATACACAGCGGTTGTGTGTGTCTGTATCGGTGGATGGAGGAATTTTAGCTCTTTTTTTGAGGAAAAAGATGGTTGTTTTTTATTTTTAAGTATGAGTGACAGTGTGGTGGCTTAGTGCAACATTATAAGGCACTGACAGCTTGATAGCAATGATACATGAAAGGGCAACATTTGCTACTATTATAGGTATGGTGGCAGTAAAAAAAACATCTTTAAAAGAGTTGCTGATCATTATATCCTTCGTCAGTGCTCATACTTTAGCATTGTATTTGAGCTGGGTTTCTCCTCAGCTGAAGTATAAACTGCCACACAAAAATGATGTGGCTATTAAACGTGAAATTGCTCACAAATTGTTAGATGGTGTGACCAGGCCTATAGGGACATCTTTCAGAGATTGTACCGCTGCTCCTTTTTCACACTCCACCTGTCAACTGCGTCTTTAAAGTTTTTTTAAAATCCCTCTTCTTTGTGTCTCTTTATATGCAGCTCCTCCTCAGTGAGTCGTATTGATTTAAGAAAGGGATCATTAAGGTGTGATGCCTTTTGCCTGATTCAGTTCAAAAGTTTTCAGCAAGAAAAGAGTTTAAAAGGTAAAAATTACGTTTTTCACCAATCATTTTGCTTAACTGGATCTGCTTCTTGTACAATGCCTAATCCATAATAATCATAATCCTGCGATGTGGAGTGATTTTTTGACTCTGAAAAGTTTTCATCAGCACTTTTTAAGTAGATGAGACAGAAAGAGTGACAATGCCAGAAAGCTGATTTAACTACTGTAGCTTTGTCTGAGAGTAGCAAACTGTTCTTACGGCAAACGTCTGTCAAAGGTCGATACAGCAGCATGTACAGCTCAATATTTAACCTGCTATATTAGAAGGATTACGGTGATCAGTTATTGTCAACTTCGCTCAGAATTGGAGGAAGACTTGGCTTGAGGAAGTGACAGAAGGATGTTAAGAGGTACAGGCTGTTATGGAAGAATGCCGCTGCCTACCAGGAGCTGCACACAATACGGGAATCAGTGTAAAATAATAAGCTTTAAATCCTCACCAATTCATAAAAGGTCTTTAACTTCAGGCGGTACAAGATGTGCTCGTTTTGCTTTTCCTTTAACTTGCAGATATTAAAAGCCTGCTGTTTCTAGAACCCATCACCAAAAAATAAAAATGGGAAACTACTGCAGTGGAATAAAGAGTTCTGCATTTTACTTATAAATGGATTTATTAAAAGCAGCACAAGTTCTCCAATTAACAAAGTACATGAGTACATTTGCAGACAGCCTCTGAGGAGAATAAGGAGATATACATTTCCTTTCCTTTGTTTTCATGTCCCTACCTGTCAAACTTGATATGCATTATACAAAAAACTACTGGAAGTGTTTAATGGTATCACTTGAGAAATGTGCAGTCCTATGATTTGAACCTCTTGTTCTTACTTCAGTAATAGCTGCAGAGGGCAAACCTTTTATTCACACACCAAAAACATTGAAATAGCTGTTCTCGGTAAGATTCTCTGAAAGCGTTTCTACAAAATGTATTCTCTTTGTTAAGAACATTTGCATGCCTTACATCTCCACATAACATCCCTTTATTGATTTAAAATCATAAGAGACTTCTGTTCGTTGTATATCCTCAAGTTACACCACTTTCTTTTCCTCCTTTTTCATTAAAGGACAATTCCGGCGCAAAATGAAGCTAGGGGTTAATAACAGATGTGTACCCACTCGATTGTTCTCTGGCACATGTTTTCATGCTAATCGAATGTGTTTGTAGCTTGAAAGAAGCTAGTGCGGACCGCTGATTAGCTTAGAACGCTAGTATTCGGGGCACATGGAAAGTAAAAACAAATATTTTGTACCACTAAAAAGGCTCAAAACTTCAACGGTAGCATAATGAGGGTCCCTAAATGTTAACCGAAGCATAGAGAACTTTGTAAGTGTACAGTTTATTGAAAAGATAGATTATAAAGACACTCGCGTTCATGTTTACATGCCGCCGCCGTCTTGAAAACCAGTCATGACTTACAGCTGCCAATGCAAACTAAAATCAAAAGCAATTTGCTCAATATATCTGAAATAATCGCACTCTGCATAAATTGTCTATTGTATTTACTCAGTGGATAACTGTCCATCTGGTCTCTAGCTTCACAATGTCCGCAGGTACACCACCAGTTTCCCAAAGTACGAGGCTGTGTTGCGGCATTGACTACCAGTAGCTCTCCCTCTCTCTCGTAGCCCTTTTACAGAGCTCCCGCAGCTCTTCGTTCAATAAACTGTCTGTACACTTACAAAGTTCTCAATGCGTCGGTTAACATTTAGGGACCCTCATTATGCTACCTTTGAAGTTTGGTGATATTTTGAGCCTTTTTAGTGGTATAAATAGCGATTTGTTTTTACTTTCCCTGTGCCCCAAATACTAGCGTTGTAAGCTAATCAGCTGTCCGCGCTAGCTTGTTTCAAGCTATAATCACATTCAATTAGCATGAAAACATGAAAGAAAAAAAAAACATTCTTTTTAAGCACAATATTTGATTAAACAATATTTAACAGGACAGTTAGTAAGCAGAACGTCTAATGCAGTGGTTCAGTTCAGTGGAACTGAAACTAAACTGTCATTAAAACGTTATTTGTTTACATGTATTAATCAGAGCAAATCAGCAGGGGAGGCATGTGGAAACAGCTTTTTACACCAGTTTGCAGCTCTCTTTCTCGTTGTCGAGGGGGGTGGGGCCATCGGGAACACCAACCTCATTATTCTGGGGGGTCGCGACTCGAAAAGGTTGAGAACCACTGGTCTAATGAATACAGGGTCCGTGATGATAAGCACTAGCCCTGCTGAAGTACCCCTAAGTAAGGCGCTGGGCCCCTGGGACTGCGAGGTGGCATTCGTGCATCTGCCTTCAGAATTTTGCCTTCAGAGGTCGACAGCACGAAAAACAGAGCTAAGGTTCTTCCATGTTAGAGGCCTCTGTGCCACACAACCAAAACAATCTCATCTGTCTCCTTTTATTAGCTCCAGCCTTGATAAGTGTACATTATGCACGGGGGGTCTGCCGAATGGCCCCCTGTGAGTCCCATTATTGCTCACTGGCAGGTGAGCTCATGTCCAAGAAACTGCAACTGCATTTATATTTACACACTGTCAGACGATTTCTCTAGCATGAAACAGTGTTTTGCTGTGCCCAAATCACTTAGGGCCAGATGTACGTACATTTGCGAATGTAGCGTGATCAGCGCCATGGCCAACCCGCAGAAAGCGCATGCTGTGATACTTCAGCTTACGTCATATTTACCAAACCTGCAGTTCGGGTAATCAGCGCCTTTCTCCGCCCACTATACCGTAAATTGTGCTGTAGCAAAGCGTTAAGTACTTGTGCTATGATAAGGCTGAGTACAGACTGCAATATGCCCACTGCTGATGCTATGACTGTTTGAAATGATCTTGATGCCAATATTTGTAATGTAGCGAGGAGTTTCACTGCTGGAATGGAATGTGAACGCTGAGTCGGAGATTCAATGTCATCTTTGATTTCTTCCAGTAACTGTAATATTGCATGGCTAATTTATCTGTAATGCTTAATGATTTAGTGTGCTCAACTGAAAAAGTGTGATCCTTGTGGCAAAAATCTTTTCAGCTCGTCTCCTTGACCTATATTCCTATATTCGTCTTGCTCGGATTACTGCTGCCATTTCACCAGGAGGCATATGCGAGGAAACCCGCTTCCAGGTTTACACCTGCTTTTAAGAGGCGGAGAATTTTCACCGCAAAATAGAGGCGCACTTTGATGGGCGTTTTTTGTACGTACCGCGGAATACATAATTAGCCACTTTACGCTTCCCATCTCTTTGTGGGAAACTCCCATTTTCCCCTTGACCCTCCCGTGAATGCATATGCATGACACGGAAAAGCGCAGTCCATGCTTTTACCTCAGTGCGGCCTGTTTGTACATACCTCGCCATGCTTTTACGGGCACATTGTGAAACAAATACGCCTGAAGTGGGCGCAAAAGCGTTTACCAGGTTGCATTTATGAGCCATGGACAAATTGCTGCTTTGTTTAATGAGAAAAATGTCAATTACAACAACTAAATTGTATGTATTGCTTTAAAATTAAAGTGATTATTTACTGTGGTTTTGTTGGTCAAAAAACAGTGTGTCAGTGTTGACAGAAAACATTTTGCAAATGCCCTGAGGATGCTGTTGTTACGGTGTTTTTAGATTTATCTGACATTTTGTGAATGCAGTTACACAGTCCTGGCTGAGGGGAGACAGCATACTGTTGCTCCTTGCTGAACCATAACAAGCTTGGAGGCTATACCCCTGTGGCTCTGTGACTTATGTCGGGTGGATCTTCTGTATGTTGACACACCTTGCAAAGTAAGTCCATCTTACAGCAGAGTATAGTTCCAGGAAGAATAAGGTGGTTGAACAAGACAGGCCATGGTCCAGGCATCGTTTTAACCACTCATCCCTGTGAATAGTGCTGGTAGCCTCAGGTTGAGGAGCTGACTGGGGTTAATGAACCAGCAGGGATTGACTTACCTCCATTTTTACCAGATCCCATTGCTGCACTTCTTCCTCAGTAATGTCTGGGTTTGCAGACCACAAATCTTTCAACATCAGGAAATTTATTTGTTGTTAACTCTTTCACATAGTGATTTGGCGACACCTGTGGTAACTGGTATTAATGCTGAGAACTTCCTCATAATACTATGGGCCCTATCTTGCACGCTGTGCAGCGCAGCGCAAAGCACGACACAAAGCACGACGCAAGTGTCTTTGCTAGTTTAAGACCGACGCAGTTGTCAATTTCCCATCCAGCGCCCACGTGGTTTAAATAGCAAAGGCACCTGCACCCATCTGTGCGCCCATGGGCGTGCTGGTCTTACAGGGAGGTGTGTTCAAGCGCATTCTTGGGCTATTGCTATCTTGAGGCAGCGGAAAGTGATCGCGTCATTGACCAACAAAAACCTGGTCTAAAGTCAATATCGCAGCATTTCATTGTTATTTTAACAGCGCATTAGTAAAATACACACACACAGGAATGCGCAGCAGCACACAAACATGCAAAAGATTAAAAATAAAAATATTACAATGGGAAATAGTATTATTGTGCATATTTATATATACATGGAATACCTCTTGGGACAGAGAATTGAGAGACAACGGAAAATCTCTCCTTTCTGCTTAGAAAATCCGCCATCATAATAGCAATGCGCTAAGGTACAAACGTGCCTGGCTTTTAAAGGGAATGGGAGATGACACTGATTGGTTTATTGCATGTTACGCCCAAAACACGCCTATGGTTAATGAAGACACTAAGTACAACCCTTTTTTCTGCCGTTAAACTAGCAAAAGTGGATTCGTACACGCCCTAGACGCACCTGCGCCAGGCACTTAGATCACTGAAATAAGGCCCTATAAGTCCCAGAGTTCCATTTGAAATTACATGTTCATCGATCATTTGGAGCAGGAAACACGCCTCAAGCAGCTACTCTATCAGAAATACAACAGAAAGAGGTGAGCAACTCATGCAACCTGTGTTATTTATACTTTAAATCACTGTAGCTATTTCTTGGACTTAAATATGCTTCTTCAAAATGACGATGTTCTATTCTCTGGATTACTGAAATGGACTCCTTCAGGGATAATGCTAACTACTGCAAAGAGAGTTAACTAATGAGTGGAAATACATTTACAGTTTTTTTCAACTGCTTACACACAAAATCTTTTCATGTCACACGATTTTTTAAACCTTTCACTCAAAGTGCAAAATTACACAGCAAATCTCCAAAACCATAAGCTATTTCTCAGCCTTTCACTCAGTTTTCAATTGCATAAAACACTTTTTTCAAAACACTACACACAATTCTCTACCTAAGACACAAAAATCTAACAGGAAGTGACTTGCTTTCCTTTTCTAAACACAACCAATCAAAATGCTACACTTATTTACCAGGGCACACACACACTCACATGTGCAAACACATTATGTCATAACTGAACACTAACCAATCACTGCTTTAGTATAGGCCTATACAGAGGTCAAAGGTCAGATTACCTGTTTTGAACAATGGATGCCAACAATAGACAGAGAGCAAGGGGAGGAGGAGGGAGAGACAGGGGACGACAAGGAGGAGGAAGAGGGAAGAAGAGGAAGGAGAGCCATCTCTGATGAGATCAGGGCCACACTTATTCATCATGTGATCAACCACGGATTGACCATGAGAAAAGCCCATCTTGAGTAGCTTTACAATGGCGTCCATATTGCATGCAACTATCTAATGACTATTTCAGCATTACAAATCAATCAGACTTTGTTTGTGCATACAATCCCCCCCCACACCCCTACCACCATCCCACCACGATACACAAGCACGCACAAACACACACACACATTCTTTATTCTACAAATGATACCTTTGGTTTACATATATTTGTAGTTTTGTTTTCTTGTTTCATGCTACTGTAAACGCTGTGCTACTCTTACAAACGTGATGTTTTGTCCAATAAATATTTTCTGTTTAACTGTAACATTGCATTGTTTTTTACAGTGCACTTTTTAACCACTTTCAGCAGATTATTTTCACTCCTACATGGTATATCCAAAAATGTACTATTATAAAAAAAGTGTTTGCCATTTGATGCAAATGCTTCACTTTGAGATGTGTTTATGGTATTTTGAATGCAGTGTTTCATTTTGAAGGAGATGTGAGGCATTTTGCATTTTGTGTGTCTAAAATTGTTTGACGTCATGAAAATTGGAAGGATTATTATAACTTTAAGGGACAATGCTACCTACCTGACGTGATCCTGGATATCTTAGATCTTGCAGTCATGCATTTGGTCCATTAAAATGGAAACATGTATTTTCACCTGCATAAGAAAATAGCACTTGAGCTATGGATAAGACCATCTGTTACACCGTCTGCATGCAGTTTGCATTCATCAGTCCATTTCATATTTACATAATAATTTGAAAATGTGGTACAGGGACGTCACTAGGATTGAAAGAAAGGGGGGGCTTAGCCCCCAGGGTATTTGTAACTTACGTTTGCAAAATCTTTGCACTCACATCTTTAGTTACTGTATTAGAGCTACACTTACAGTATCTCACAAAAGTGAGTACACCCCTCATATTTTAGTAAATATTTCATTATATCTTTTAATGGGACAACACTGAAGAAATTATACTTTGCTACAATGTAAAGTATTAAGTGTACAGCTTGTATAACAGTGTAAATGTGCTGTCCCCTCAAAATAACTCAACACACAGCCATTCATGTCTAAACCGCTGGCAACAAAAGTGAGTATGTGTAGAGTATGTTAAATTCCCATAGAGGCAGGCAGAGTTTTATTTTTAAAGGCCAGTTATTTCATGGATCCAGGATACTATGATCCTGATAAAGTTCCCTTGGGCTTTGGAATTAAAATAGCCCCACATCATCACATGCCCTTCACCATACCTAGAGATTGGCATGGGGTACTTTCCATAAAATCATCTCTCAATGCAAATCAAACCAGCTATTAGGCTAACTGAAATAAAACCATGTCAATCTCTAGGTATGGTGAAGGGTATGTGATGATGTGGGGCTATTTTAATTCCAAAGGCCAAGGGAACTTTATCAGGATGCATAGTATCCTGGATCCATGAAATAACTGGCCTTTAAAAATAAAACTCTGCCTGCCTCTATGGGAATTTAACATAAGGGTGTACTCACTTTTGTTGCCAGCGGTTTAGACATTAATGGCTGTGTGTTGAGTTATTTTGAGGGGACAGCACATTTACACTTTTATGCAAGCTGTACACTTTATACTTTACATTGGAGCAAAATGTAATTTTTTCAGTGTTGTCCCATTAAAAGATAATGAAATATTTACTAAAATGTGAGGGGTGTACTCACTTTTGTGAGATACTGTATGTCAACCACCAGTCAAGAAACCAATATGCTAAGTCAAAAGTGACAGACATATCCTCTTCTTCCATTTCTACTGTGTTCCTTCTGTCTTATCCTTTAAGATAAAACAAAACCCTGATGCTAATTTCATGACTTCTAAATGCAAATTGGTCACATGAAACAACATCCAAAATGTCCAAAAACTGACAGAGGCCAGACAGCTAATAAGTTGTAGACAAATAGCAGTACAAGAAAAAGAAAAAAATAGGCATCACTGCATACTGATTACTGTATATACTGTATGTACTGTATGTAGGATTACTTTCATTTTATTTTCACATGTGTATCTGTGGGCATATGCTCATCTTTAGCCTAGCCTACATTTAGGCATATCTACATACAGTGGTGTGAAAAAGTGTTTGCCCCCTTCCTCATTTCCTGTTCCTTTGCATGTTTGTCACACTTAAGTGTTTCGGAACATCAAACCAATTTAAACAATAGTCAAGGACAACACAAGTAAACACAAAATGCAATTTGTAAATGAAGGTGTTAATTATTAAAGGTGAAAAAAAATCCAAACCATCATGGCCCTGTGTGAAAAAGTGATTGCCCCCTAAACCTAATAACTGGTTGGGCCACCCTTAGCAGCAACAACTGCAACCAAGTGTTTGCGATAACGTGCAATGAGGCTTTTACAGCGTCCTGGAGGAATTTTGGCCCACTCATCTTTGCAGAATTGTCCTAATTCAGTTACATTAGAGGGTTTTCGAGCATGAGCGGCCTTTTTAAGGTCATACCACAACATCTCAATAGGATTCAGGTCAGGACTTTGGCTAGGCCACTCCAAAGTCTTCATTTTAGTTTTTCTTCAGCCATTCGGTGGTGGACTTGCTGGTGTGTTTAGGATCATTGTCCTGCTGCAGAACCCAAGTTCGTTTCAGCTTGAGTACACGAACAGATGGTCGGACATTCTCCTTCAGGATCTCTTGGTAGACAGCAGAATTCATAGTTCCTTTTATCACGGCAAGTCTTCCAGGTCCTGAAGCAGCAAAACAACCCCAGACCATCACACTACCACCACCATATTTTACAGTTGGTATAATGTTCTTTTTATGAAATGCAGTGTTCCTTCTCGCCAGATATACTTGGACACACACCTTCCAAAGAGTTCCACTTTTGTCTCATCGGTCCACAGAATGTTGTCCCAAAAGTCTTGGGGATCATCAAGATGTGTTCTGGAGAAAGTGAGACAAGCTTTGATGTTCTTTTTTGCTCAGCAGTGGTTTTCTCCTTGGAACTCTGCCATGCAGGCCATTTTGCCCAGTCTTTTCCTGATGGTGGAGGCATGAGCGCTGACCTTAACTGAGGCAAGTGAGGCCTGCAGTTCTTTGGACGTTGTTGTGGGGTCTTTTGTGACCTCTTGGATGAGTCGTCGCTGCGCTCTTGGGGGTAATTTTTGGGCGGCCGGCCACTCCTGGGAAGGTTCACCACTGTTCCATGTCTTCGCCATTTGTGGATAATGGCTCTCACTGTGGTTCGCTGGATTCCCAAAGCTTTGGAAATGGCTTTATAACCCTTTCCAGACTGATAGATCTCAATTACTTTCTTTCTCAATTGTTCCTGAATTTCTTTGGGTCTCGGCATGATGTGTAGCTTTTAAGGATCTTCTGGTGGACCTTACTGTGTCAAGCAGCTCCTATTTAAGTGATGCCTTGATTGTGAACAGGTGTGGCAATAATCAGGCCTGGGTGTGGCTAGAGAAATTGAACTCAGGTGTGGACAACCACAGTTATAGTATGTTTTAACAAGGGGGGCAATCACTTTTTCACACAGGGCCATGATGGTTTGGATTTTTTTTCTCCTTTAATAATAAACACCTTCATTTACAAATTGCATTTTGTGTTTACTTGTGTTGTCCTTGACTTTTGTTTAAATTGGTTTGATGTTCCGAAACACTTAAGTGTGACAAACATGCAAAGGAACAGGAAATGAGGAAGGGGGCAAACACTTTTTCACACCACTGTATTTACTTAATTTATCACAGCCAATGAATGAAGAAAGTTAAATTGGTTAGAATATAGCTAGCATATATAATAAATATAATGAAATAATTTAGTTTAGGCTATGCATAGTACCTAGACCTGCCAACAAATGCTTATTGTTAGAAGAAAACCAAACAATCCTTAGACCTATAGACCATTACTGACCTCAATCACGCCGGCTCCCTCAGAATCAACTGCCAATCTCCTGCTTCTCTTTCTCTCTGCTGAAATATCTTCCAATATCCATCTCATCTGCTCAATGAATTGAAGGATACAACGGTACAATAGCATTAACAGGGACCCTATGACATTTAGTTTTCAGTGACAACAACATTCTATGGGGATTGATATTGTTTTAGAATATGCCTACTATAGAGATAGGCTATATTATTGGCAATGAATAAAGAGTTGTGATTAGCTTGCTAAGTTAACCATTTCTTGTATTTCGCTCGTTCACCCTAGCTAGACTATAGTTTTCCATAGCAAACCAAAATATCCCCTTTCCTTTACCTCAAGAAAACATAGCTAAAGGTAAGCAGGTAATTAAAAACAACTTACAATTTCACTCTGTATCACACTAGGTGTAATCAAACTTCCTGTCACCATTAGCATGTGTATCGGTGTGTGTATGTGTGTGTGGGGGGGGAGGGTGCATACGAGACGAGATGAATCCCCCAGTTACTTGCAACGCACCGGTCTGCAGCGCTCTGAAAGCTGCCAGTTCACACCAATGCAACGAGACGGTGCGGTGCATCATCTTGATAGCACAACGACTCTCTGTACTTCTGTCTAACTTCCGACTTTTCGGCTATTTTTTTTAGCTATATACATCATTTGTTGTGTCTATATATCAATGAGGATAAATCAAATTGTTATTGTTGTTCTTATTATTATTTAGGGGGGCTTAGGAACATTTTGGGGTAGCTTCAGCCCCCCTAAAATAGGCCTAACGATGTCCCTGATGTGGTAGTCCTGCCTCTGTGAAACATTTCAATACAAATGGCTTCTACTTAGTTTTTCTGATTGAATCCCTTTTTTCAGCACAGGCATTGGAAGGCTAAAACCATGGGCATGGGTGTGAAATCAATAGTTAGATCAATTTTAAAATGAATATATTTCTAACTGCCCTCTGCCTCACCTCTGCAGTATTTTAAATCAGACCAGGTTTGATTAGAGGAGTTATCCGTTCTCAATAAATCTGAGCGGACATTAGCTCTTACACCTTCATTAAATCTAAAATGTAGTCATGCTGCGGTTCAGTGCACTCATATGGTTCCTTTCCTTTCCCGCGCCCAATATGAGCCAGTGTCATGGGTTCTATAGAGAAATCTATAGTGAGATATCCCATTTCTCATTTAGCACTAAATGACAAACCGATCTCTTGGATCATTTCAATTTAACAGTTGTCTAAGCACCTCTTTGACATTCAATCGTTCAAAGGAGCAGCCTTGGTGGGAATTCCAGACAACATAACATATTATTCTCCACATTTTTATTTACGTTTGGTGCAGGATTTGGGACAAAAGTTTGGTTATTTTTTTAAATGTCGATCTGCTTGCAACTGCCTTTTCACATAGCTTGCAGATGTGACAAGTCAAATCTAACAGTTCAACAAAGGAAAAAGGGAGCTAGAGAAAGAGAGAGAGAGAGTTTCAAACCCTGGCTCCCTTCTCACCTTGAGGTGGTCGGATTATTGAGAATGATGATTATAATTACTCAGAAAAATGAAGAAATAATCATTGAAGATAGAATACTTTTAAGTAACTCATAAGTTTGCTTCAACATTGCTTATTTACACTTTATATGTTGTGGGCATTGAGCAGAGAGAAATGATGAAAGCTCACAATGTATATATTGTTAATGCCATTTGAATGACCATCATTGATCACTCCCTCCTTTGACCCTTAAACGGACAACGGTCAATCTCAAAGAGCTTGATTTGAAACATCACTTAAGAGTTGATTCAAAATAAATGTGCAGGACAGTGTAAGGTCCAAATGTGTGTAAACTCAACCAGAGGTACAGTCATGAAATGCAGACAATTTAGCACACTATATACAGTATAGTATATATATATATATATACATACACACATACACACACACAATTAATATCACAAGCATGGTGATAGGAAGAAGCACTCGCCCACCATTGCAGAGATCTTGCATTAAACACTTAAACACCGGCAGTAGTTCATTATAATTGTGACACAATTCTCTCACAAGCCATGCCAACTGTGGTTCACACAGTTAAAGAACTACTGCCGGTGTTTAAGTGTTCAATGCAAGTTCTCTTTAATGTTGGGCGAGTGCTTCTTCCTATCACCATGTTTGTGATAAGGTGTGTGTAGGAAGAAGCACTCGCCCACCATTGCAGAGACCTTGCATTAAACACTTAAACACCGGCAGTAGTTCTTTAACTGTGTGAACCACAGTTGGCATGGCTTGTGAGAGAATTGTGTCACAATTATAATGATTGGAATGGGTTCATTTGTTGTCTACATACTCTTCTGTCTATACCCATCCCAGAGAGACTGGGAGTTGACAGCAGAACAATCTGGCTCTGTACATATACAGCCTCAGTGGACCCCATTTCTCTACATCCATTGTCACACCTGTACAAATAACTGAATCAACAAGTAAACACTTGCATTTGTAGCAGTTACTAGGTTGAATTAAATTAAATTGAATGAAGACAAAGGCAGAAAGCCATCTTACTGTGGTCTTACTCTAAAGAGAGAAGTTTGAACCCTGGCTAGTATGAATGACTATGTTTAACAGCTTAAGTAAAGAAAATAATATGTGAGACAAGTGGTTATAGCAGTTAACTGGAAAATAAGAAATTAAAGATTCCCATCATTCTTGGTCTTGAATGAAGTTCCTGAAAAAGTAGCAGAACATTGGGCCTCATTCACCAAACGTTCTTAAGAACAAATTTGTTCTTAAACCCCACTTACGCAGTTTTCATGAAGATTCTGGCATTCACCAATGTTTTCTTATTTGGGATTTGTTCTTAGGTAAGAACAGAATCTGTGCACACTCAAGAACACTCTTACGCACAATTGAGAGCTGACATATTTGCGCAAAATAAGTAGTTATAACGTTTTCGTTCGTTCTAATTTTAAAATTTAATATTTCTCTCCTTTATAATTTTGTAACTAATTATTGTCATTATTTAACACATAATTATGTTGTTTGTTTTAATAAATACACACTACACTTACACTTCTGCTCATTTGTAAAGCACTTTGAATTGCCATTGTGTATGAATTGTGCTAAGCCTATATACTTCATCAGTTCTGCGCCCTTCTCCGGACACAGCGTTCACTGCATGAGTAATTGCATTCCATGCACCGGTTTTATTTGCTGCTTTGTATCCACTGCTGACGCTACTAAATATGATGTCTCGGTTTTCGCTAATTACTTGCAGCAGTACCTCCACTTACCACAATTACTAAAGTTTTTCTTTCTTTTGGAGTCGAGGCCTCCATTGTCTGTACCACGTCTTTTCGACATTTCTCTAGTGTGCACACGGCCCTGCCATCTCATGCCCTTTTATGGGAATTATTGGGTTTACCTATGCTAAATAGTACGGTGGCCGACAGGGGCAAACGCCCTGCAACTTAAAGTGCCCATATTATGAAAAAAAAACTTTTTCTGGGTTTTGGGGTGTTCTTTTGTGTCTCTGGTGCTTCCACACGCATACAAACTTTGAAAAAAATCCATCCATGCTGTTTTGAGTGAGATACGGTTTCTGAATGTGTCCTGCCTTCAGTGTCCGGGTGAGCTGTTCAAAATCGGCACGGCTTGTGACGTCACAAGCCGAAACAAGCTGGCTAACCGCAACCGTTAGCTCGTAGCGTTAGCATGCTACCTCGTTCTCAATAGCAAAGCACTGCTACAACACACACAAGTTCACCATAATCTACAAAAGAACTACTTACATGTGCGCCCTCATTTAGAAGTCTCCCAGCTAATCCTGCCTTGTAACTAACTGAAGTTGGAGAAACAGCCTTTCTTTTACTGTCTATGGCGCTAGCTAGCTGACATGATCTACATCTGAGCTACTGGGCATGTGCAATCAAAGATAGTACAGAAGAAGAAGAAAAGAGGTCTCACTCTGTAGCTAAAACAGAGACCAGGTGAAAAGAGGATCTGCAACAGTGAGAGAGAGCGGTGCAGTACAACAAAAATGTGGTGTTTTTTGAAAATTAAACCATGTAAACCTATTCTGGTACAACCTTAAAATACAATTATGAACCTGAAAATGAGCATAATATGGGCGCTTTAAGAAAACACACATAAATAGACAAAACACAAGCAAATTAATTTGCCGACACCAGAGCGGCGGTGGGCGTGAAGCCCAACTTGGACGAGAAGACCGCGCAGCCCTTGGTGTCGAGCAACGCGGCCGGCAGCTCAGGCTTGTTTTTGCGCATCGTGCCCACCACGGTGAGGCGCCTCTCAACGAGGAGCCGCTGGGCCAGTTCGTACGAGGTGAAGAAGTTGTCACACGTGACGTTGTGCGGGCCACTCAGCCACACCACGTCCAGCACCACCTGGGCGCCCTGATTCCTGAGGTTGAAAGAAGAAAAAAAAAAAAAAACCAAGAAGAGAACAAAAGCCACACAAACAAATTAGCCGAGACACAAGCTACACGCGCTCCACAGGCAGCAAATTACGTGTGCAGCCAGGGTCAGTGTGTCTGTCTGGCTGGTGAGCTGCTGAAAAAAAAAAAAAAAACTAAGTCTAGTCAGGCCACGCACATCGTGTATAGAGTCTGTGGGCACGGGCTTGACACGATTACGGTAAAGTTGCCACGGTTCCGTGTGAATTCCCCTGCTACTACTTGAAACCAAAGAAGCGTTGCTCTGGTTGCTTGCAGCACTATCCTATCTATTTATTGCGTGCAGAGGGAATTTTGAAGGACAATCGTTTATCCCGACACCTCGGATTCAGCCCTGCCAATGGGGAGCTTGTCAGGCTACAAACAAATAGTAATAGTAATAATAACCACGACTACGACAACGACGACGATAATGATAATAGCTGCGGCGACAAATACCCACCTCGAAAGGGAACCAGCTGCTTGTCCACGGTCACGTCGGGGCCCAGGTTGTAGAGGAGAGGCAGACGCCGCGCCCACGCGTCCCACACGTCTCGTATGGCCGCCAGTTTGTCCGAGGCTCGTCTGGTGGCTCTGTCGGTCGTCGAATCACAGCAGTCTCGAGTACGCGTGGAACCGTTTGAGCGGCATCGTGGCGCGGAAAATTGCCCTGATGTTCTCCTCGTGCCATAGGCTCTCCACGGCCTCGTTTCAGGACCTTTCAATTTTGCCGTTTCTTGACACAAACGTTTCCCTCTCCTCGTCCTCCTCGTCTTCACCCTCTTCGTCTGCTTCTCCCATTTATTGTCGTTGTCGTTGTTGTTCTGTGTTTACTCCTTGTTCAACTTCCGCATCTGGGCCGTTGTCATCGTCGTCGCAGCAGTCTTTTTCTCCGTCGTCGTGTTTGTCTCGGTCCTCTTCTGGCGCACACCCGCCGGATTCGCATTCATCGTTAGAGTCGGAGTCGCTGTGGTTGGGGATGCGTCTTGTTCTTCTTCTTGTTGTTGTTGTTCTTCTTCTTCTTGTTCAACTTCCTCGTCTCGGCCGTTGTCGTCGTTGTCGTTGTCTTCTCCTTTGTCGTGGTGGTCGGCGTCGCAGCCGTCTCCGTCGTCGTGTTTGTCTCGGTCCTCTCCTGACGCTCACCCGCCGGATTCGCATTCGTCATCCTCGTTGGAGTCGCTGTGGTCGTGGTTGGCGTCTTGTTGTTCTTCTTATTATTCTTCATCAACCTGTCAAGCTTGATCAAGCTGTTCCACTTAGCTGCTCCCTCTAGAGGTCTGGAGAACTTCCGTTGTGTAATCTGGATGCTGCGTTTTTTTGTTGCATTTGTTTTCTGGGTTTGTGTGCTTTTCTTTTTGCATTGTTTCATATTTGCAGCGTGTTTGTGTATTTGGTTGTGTTGTATGTATTTGCAGCGCATTTTCTGAATGCTGCGCATGTGTTGTCAAATTAATGAAGTTTTTTTTTTTTTGCATCACTTTTTTTGGAGATTGCGTGCTTTTCTTTTTGCATCATTTTTTATTTGCAGCGTGTTTGCTGAATGCTGCACGTGTTGTCAAATTAATGAAGTTGTTTTCTTAATTTGCCTGTGTTTTATCTATTTGTGTGTGTTTTCTTAAGTTGCAGGGCGTTTGCTCCTGTCGGCCACCATTAAATAGGAGCCACAGGCACAAGCTTTACATTTACGAAGACATTGGGATTCATCATTCTAAGAACACACCTGCGAACAATTCTGCTGTTTAAGAACACGTCATGAATCAGACGTAGACTTTTTCTTAGGAACTTTCTTAAGAACAAAATTAAGAAAAAACTTAGGAAGATATTGGTAAATGAGGCCCATTGTCTCTCTGCCAAACTTAACTGGTGCTTCCTTAATCCTCGCCTGAACGGCAGCTCAAGAGTATTAGAAAATAAATAATGAGAGATGCTTCTGTAATGCAACAGGTTTTAAATAATATCAGCCCTTTGGGGCGGGGGCAGTCAGGTAATGATTGTCCATCAGTCTGTTGGATTTAGATTTTATATTCAAAAAGAAACTAAAGGGAGATAAGGCTCTTGTTGCGATGTACATATAATCGGTTAGTAGTTACAATACCTTGCTTTTCAGCCTTAAATCCACTCTGTCGCACTCCACTACTCTGGCAGGTCACCTTCTCATTGGGTGTGAATATGTACAGAGGGGCAAAAAAGTATTTAGTCAGCCACCAATTGTGCAAGTTCTCCCACTTAAAAAGATGAGAGAGGTCTGTAATTTTTCATCATAGGTACACTTCAACTATGAGAGACAAAATGAGAAAAAAGAAATCCAGAAAATCACATTGTAGGATTTTTAATGAATTTATTTGCAAATTCCTTGGGAAAATAAGTATTTGGTCACCTACAAACAAGCAAGATTTCTGGCTCTCACAGACCTGTAACTTCTTCTTTAAGAGGCACCTCTGTCCTCCACTCTTTACCTGTATTAATGGCACCTGTTTGAACTTGTTATCAGTATAAAAGACACCTGTCCACAACCTCAAACAGTCACACTCCAAACTCCACTATGGCCAAGACCAAAGAGTTGTCAAAGGACACCAGAAACAAAATTGTAGACCTGCACCAGGTTGGGAAGACTGAATCTGCAATAGGTAAGCAGCTTAGTGTGAAGAAATCAACTGTGGGAGCAATTATAAGAAAATGGAAGACATACAAGACCACTAATAATCTCCCTCGATCCGGATCGTCCCCCTGCTTAAGCCAGTGCATGTCCAGGCCCGTCTGGAGTTTGCTAGAGAGCATTTGGATGATCCAGAAGAGGATTTGGAGAATGTCATATGGTCAGATGAAACCAAAATAGAACTTTTTGGTAAAAACTCAACTCGTCGTGTTTGGAGGGGAAAGAATGCTGAGTTGCATCCAAAGAACACCATACCTACTGTGAAGCATGGGGGTGGAAACAACATGCTTTGGGGCTGTTTTTCTGCAAAGGGACCAGGACGACTGATCCGTGTAAAGGAAAGAATGAATGGGGCCATGTATCGTGAGATTTTGAGTGAAAACCTCCTTCCATTAGCGAGGGCATTGAAGATGAAATGTGGCTGGGTCTTTCAGCATGACAATGATCCCAAACACACCGCCCGGGCAACGAAGGAGTGGCTTCATAAGAAGCATTTCAAGGTCCTGGAGTGGCCTAGCCAGTCTCCAGATCTCAACCTCATAGAAAATCTTTGGAGGGAGTTGAAAGTTCGTGTTGCCCAGCAACAGCCCCAAAACATCACTGCTCTAGAGGAGATCTGCATGGAGGAATGGGCCAAAATACCAGCAACAGTGTGTGAAAACCTTGTGAAGACTTACAGAAAACGTTTGACCTCTGTCATTGCCAACAAAGGGTATATAACAAAGTATTGAGATGACCTTTTTGTTATTGAATCAAATACTTATTTTCCACCATAATTTGCAAATAAATTCATTAAAAATCCTACAATGTGATTTTCTGGATTTTTTTTCTCATTTTGTCTCTTATAGTTGAAGTGTACCTATGATGAAAATTACAGGCCTCTCTTATCTTTTTAAGTGGGAGAACTTGCACAATTGGTGGCTGACTAAATACTTTTTTGCCCCACTGTATTACAGCCTTGGCATATGCCATATTAAATGGCTATATGCACAGGCTAATCGATTACCCTCTAAAATTTATACTTCACTCTAATGCAGCAATTTCAGTCAGAGTGGCACTTATCTTAAGGTGTTGGTCTTAGTTCTGGCCTTGCCTTAGTTCTACTGTAGCTGAAGTATTTGGAGGTAGGACCTTTGGATCTGGTTTTTGTTGTATGGAAAGATGAATATGTGTATACAGTCCAAAAGCTGTTTAGACAGTTTAATCCAGTCCCAACTGTGGCCTTCGGGTCAAGTGTGTGAGTTTTCATTTGTATATATTGTTCGCCTGCTTGTTTAAACACTATTGCCGTGTATGTATTTATATGCATTTGCTTGCTTTGTTAGTTGCAATGTTTCTACCTGAGTTGACCTATGGATTCTGAAAGGTTATACTGGGCATGTTGCAGGTTGGCACCTTAACTCCTAGGCCACAAGGGTGCAATATTACACCACGGTGAGGCGCCTCTCGACGAGGAGCCGCTGGGCCAGTTCGTACGAGGTGAAGAAGTTGTCACACGTGCAGTATTACACGTTTGTTAGAAAACAACTGTTTTCTAACAAACGTGTATTCTAACAAACGTGTAATATACAAGAGGTATTCTGGTTCCATAAGTCAAGAATTTATTTTTCATTTGTTGTAAGATTTAATCGCTAACTTCTTCCCAACCCATTTTTGCTTGTGCATTTCAGCCTGTTTACAGAGCACGGTGAGAATACCAAGCATGATGTGTAGTGTTCCCCTGTTGTAGCCTCATTACACCATCCTAAATTGCACACCTGTCAACAATAGGCCATGGGGCAATGGAGAGAAAGAAACAACAAATATTTTGTTCATTAATTCACTGCAGACAGGCTGGCAGGCAGGCAAGCACCTCCACTGACGATTGTAATACATATTTGAGAGGACTGCATCATGACGAGGCTCTTATCATTGGAATCACACACTGTGTGACTGAGTGCCCTCTGAGGTTCCTGAGTGTGGTAGACCTCATAGGGCTGCTGAGCCCAGGCACTGTGTAAATCACAAGGTCTAATAAACAGTGTGGTAAAGCTTGTATTTCTTTTGACCAGCCGCCCCCTTTGGTAGCACTTAATCACGCCGCCTGATAAATTACAAACCCTTAAGACAACACCCTCACATCTGGAGCCATGAGCTAATAACTTAACATGACCACCTGGAGCACAGAGACAGAGTGTGTATGTTGAACTGATGCAGCATTAGGATGCAAAGGGTGCGACTGTATATTGTCTTGGCTGGATCTGCCTCTCCACAGACAGGGAGGCCAGATGACCTGCAGAGGACTCTTATGGTGCGTGTTAGTTTTGCATGTTTTGTCAAAATATAATCAAATGAGAGTGGACTATTAAGAGGGCCCAGATCCTAATGAAATGGCGTGTTTTCTCATGGACATAGGACACTGTTGCAATCAGAAGATGACATCATTCATAGTTTTCTGTAATTTCCCAATGAATTGTTATCAGGATTGTAAATGTGCTGAAAATGTAATTTTGTGCCGTATTGCATCTTTAATGGCACTCGCTCATTAACTTTGCTTATGCATTCAGCCAAGTAATTGAATTCCCTTTGGTTGTTAAGTAGTTTCTGTCTGCAATCAGAACTCACTCTCTATATACTTCTACCTTTGTGTAGCTGTTTTTTGCTTCATAAAATGGTTGAAGAGACAATATTAATATCTGTGGGTGCTTTAATCCCGATTCAGTGTGCTCAGGAATTTGTGTTTGTGGTGTGTAGTTTTAATTTTTCCTCTCTCATACTTTCAGGCAAGCAAGCTGCATTGCTCAGATCCAAAATATGCCTTTTTTCCTCCAGTATACAACCTTTAATTGTACAGTTGGACTCACTATGGAAGGGTAAATTATATATTCACGTTGTTCCCCTATAGAGGCCTATGGTGTTTCATTTCAGATGTCAGCTTCCACAACATGAATCTGCATTCAAAGCATATCAAAGAAACTGTTTGATTTGATATCATTCAAAACGACCGTACACACGTTGATTGTGCAATCAGCTCATATCATCCCATATTTACGTTTGCTGTTAGGCAGCGACCTCTCGTAAATAAAACAGTCACATATGTCGTTTTGGGAGTCATTGGAAACGACCTATTCTGTCGTTTAGGTATGATGATGTGTTGTTAATTATTGTTATATTTGAAGGGGGACAGACAAATAATGGTGACAGGGTTCATTTACTTAAATACCCAAAATGACAGTGTGCTCCAGCCAGATTCACTGTGTCTTTTTGCAATCTGTGACTAAGTCTATATTTATGTATTTATTTTACTGTCATAAGTAAATCATGAACAGGGATGATCTCTGTCGTCCTTAGGTTTGAATTTCTGAACACATTAGCGCGTCACAAATAAAAAGAGAATCAAATGCCACATCCTGTGAGATACTTTGTACACGGTGGAGTGGTTCAGTTCAAAGATGCATTAAAATGCTCATGTTCACTGTCATGCCATCTTTATATGATTACCTGCCTCCCACACAGGAGTTAAGGTACAGTACAAGACATCCACTTGATATCAGGATGCAAGAATAAAGGTATGATAGATCTCCTGGGGATGGAGAGCAGAGGGTAAAAAAAAAGTGGACAGGGGCACATTTCCTGTGTTGTGGAGGCAATTTTGCAACAAAGAAATTAGACGAGCCCTCCTCTTGGTTATGCTGTCATGGCAGAGTGGTGAAACCATCCATTAGTTCTTCATCGGTTGCCACATGTTGACATGATTTACGCCCAACAAGACATATCTGAGTACAGCTAGCAGCACCGGCATGCATAGTCATTAAGGCTCTCAGGTATAGGAGAGATGGTGAACAAATGTCAACACACGCACACACATGCTCATTAAAAGTCAGATAGGAAAACAAAATTCTGTTAACTTTAAATCACACAGCTTTGCAGTAAATCCAAAGCCTGTCAGTCTGACCTGTAACTTCTGGTTTGCCGAGCTTCTTGTAGGATTTAAATTCATGGACGACTTGAATTTGAGGAAAAATGAGATACTGGTGGGATCACACTCCCATGAGACAGCTTTGCAGAGGGATTGGCAGCCTGTTTTCATCTGCTTTGGATCTCCTGCAACCATTTGAAGGTTTCATGATTAATGGCCTTCCTGTACATCCAGACAAGTTTGCATGTAGAGCACATGCAGCCCTGTCTGCAGACCTGCACTGACTCCAGCTGGCCTCATTGTTCGCCTGCTTCACTGACTTCCTCTGCTTCTTTAACTTCTCTCTCCAGCTTCCCTGGTAGCCTAAGCCAACCAAACAGCTAGCATCCCTGGATGATGTATGTTTTCATTCTCCAAACAGCCAAAAGGCTGTGCAGATATTGTCAGTAAGCTCTGAGGCACAGGGCAGAGGAAGGCTGCCTCTGCAGAGATTGCGCTATAGTGTTTGCTTAAGGCCATGAAGGCAGGATGACATTATGCAGAATGTAGGCAGCATTATACTCGTGTGATGGCCTCCGCATTGCATTATGAAGAGAATGAAGATATATCGATCATCTCAGCAGGGGTCTGTGTTCACAGCTTTTAACAGATCCATAAGCTTCACAGCTTGACAACACAGAGTGGCATTCTGAGGCTGCAGAGACGGATGGAAAGGTTTCGCTTGCTCAGTCTCTTTTGGAGTTTAATATAATTTACTTGCTTTGTCCTCTAGGACGTCTATTTTTGAATTAAGTGTGTGTGTGTGTGTGTGTGTGTTCCCCCTACCATTAGTAGGCAGGGCCCCCACACACATTTTAACCACCCACCCACTAATCCCCACCATCAATCAGGAAACATGGCTATAAGGGCTGCATGTTATTAAAACTAATTGAAAACGGTTTCACCTCTCAAAGCAAATTCATTCCCAACACTCCCACCCAGTTACAGTAATTTTACTTTTAATACAAAGCAAACACCACTACACTGCACTCTTGCTTATTGAAATAAAACACACACTGTGCACAACCCTTGTTCTTTCAAATTATTCATCCACAAACCTTTGCACCATTGTAATAAGCTGACCCTATTTAAGTAGTTGTCCTTTAAATGTAACAAGCAAGCTGAGGATGCCCTGGTGGCCTAGGTGTTGAGGTGCCACATGTGAGCCGCATCGTACCTAGTTCTGCTTCACCTCTTTATTGTTCTCTCTGCAATAGAAGAATTTCAAAAAATCAGCAAAAAAACAGTAAAAACAATTCCTATGCTCCTTTGATTTAACAGCACAGTTAACCAAGAGAAGCCTGAAAATTCAGGGAGTCATGAGCCCGGTGTGAGTCAGGATTACAATGTTTTTTAGAGCAATAACACCAGCCCTGGAAAAACCAACAACTCTGACCTCTAAAAACCTTTGAACGTACACATGTTCCATCAAAACAAGTTCCTATCGAGGCTATTTTGCAGCAGCACCGTGGCTCTGTCCGGCGCTTAGCAGCGCCCAAGGCGATTGTGATTGATTTAAAGAAATGCCAATAAACGAGAGCATGTTTTTCTCCCATCCCAGAATGCTGTGTGGACTCCCCCAGACCATCCTCTGCAGCGCTGTGGAGGAAGGTCTGGCAATGGGTACACCACAACCACAAAAACAAGTGCAGGGATTAAGAGTTATAAACCCACTGATAAGGATTATAGCGACAAGATGTCAGATTGCTCAATGGAAATCAGGGAAAATAATTTCCTTTGTCAGATTGCCATCTTAAATTTGATGATTGGACTTTCGATATACCCCCCCATCTCTAATTGAAATATTCAGCTTTATATTGATCTCAATTTCTTTAACACAACAGTACATTCTTAGCCTTGATTTCTTTCATTTATTTCTCATGTCCCACCAACATGGATCATCCTTCAAACAGGATGATGTGTGAAGGATGCAGCTTAATGGCTCTTATAGAAACCATGGCCTCAATCTGTGATTTCTTTTCATTACAGGCACTGTGGAAAATAAATCTCTATTCTTAGTCCTGCCTCTGTTGTGGGGCAAAATACACTTTATATGTACAATACGTTAACGGTTGTCTGAAACTGACTTGACTGCTGTGGATCAGAACCCCCTAAACAGCATGCAGATGGATGAGTGTCTATTCTCTTTTGCTGAAGGCATTTCAGTTCCATGTGAGGAATGTTGCGTGTAGCGTGAAATAGTTTCATAAAGCTTTAGGGAGGAAGGAGGTGTGTTTGATTCATAACTATTTCTCATTTGAAAGCAAAGTGTACTTTCAACAGTATCTCTTTTTTATGCCATCTGTTGTTTAGATGCCAAAATGTAGGAATCTGCATATCTCAAAACTAATGAGAAACTAATGGGCCATCACAAAAAGACCATGAATACGAGCTATGACATTACGTGGAAGGAAATGATCCGGCATGCAGAGACTCGTCTGTTTTGTTTCCCATTACACAAATGGCTTTTGTCTTTTTTAATGAATGCAGATTCAGATTTTCCTCCCAGTCGACTTAAAAATCACCTCTACCTGTACACAGATAAAGGAAAACTTTTTCTTTCATCGTTTACAGTGAAATGTGCCTCAACCCACCTGCACGAAATGGATGCACTGACCGATAATTGTGATTGGCCGAAAGGGTGCCGCAAATATATGATGTGTTAATGATGGAGGGAAGAATAAAAACTGTCAAACTATGTATGCAACTATGTATGTCTTGTCTGAAGTTGCAGTTAAACTTAAATAGTTTACTGTGAATGAAAATAAGGCCCATTCATGAAGTGTCTGAACACAAGAAAGGGGTCACAAAGATTGGGGCGTATGCCACCATTAATCATATCTTATTTATCAATGTTAAAGATTACAACACTACAATTCAGTTTCTTTAGCCTGGCACTTTAACTACTGATGTACCTATGAAGAAGACATGATCATTAATAAATCAGAAATCATGATGATTAATATACCTTAATTGATGCATTAATTAACGTATTGTTCCTGCATTAAGTCAAAAGTGTTTTTACGGTTGAGTATGTGCCAGACGTAAATTGCCACAACTTGTCATTTTAATACTTTTGTAAGGACTAAACAAACAAAACATAAAAATGTTAACTAGTGAGCTTGAGATGTGATTATATGTTGTTTGTATTCCTGTTTTAGGTCTTTATGCTAAGATAAGTGTCTGTAGCCTAAATTTACATATAAACATGAGTGAGGTATCGATCTTATAATTAACCCTTCGAAAGAAAGTGTGTGTGTGTTTTGACCTGAGTTGGTGTTCTCTGTGCAGACGGACTGCTCCAGTGACAGCGAGAGCGAGGACAACTTCATAGTCGTCCCTCCACGAGACCACCTGGGCCTTGCCATCTTCTCCATGCTCTGCTGTTTCTGGCCTCTAGGGATCGCAGCATTTTACTTTTCACAGGGGGTGAGGACACACACACACACATGCACGCACACACGCAAACACACATACACACACACGCGCACACACACACACACACACACACACGGGCACACACACACACCACACACACACACACACACACACACACACACACACACACACACATGCAATACAGACGCCTCCAAAGTTGTGGTCTGTCATGCTGCTGAATGATACATGATCAGTTTGTTGAGCTCTAACATAAAACAGGTGCATCCTCCCATACACACACACACCTTCATGAATTTGAGACATGCGACCACACAAACAGACATGCACATATACTACCCAGCATTATGTATGTCACATACTCATCACACATAAAAAGGACTGACAGCTGACTCTCTTACTGCCAACACAAGGCCACTTTTTACTGGGCAACCCATCAATAACTCAAGGCCAATCTGTAATGGCTGCTTGATGCTCTGTAAACAGGCTGAAAGCTGCCTTTAGGAAGAATATATATATATATATATATATATATATATATATATATATATATATATATATATATATATATTCTCTTCCAAGGCTCTATCTGCAAATTCCCCCCAAAAAAAGGAGGTGACCAAAATACTAAGATGAGACGGCCTTTGAAGTAGTGTCATTTTCAAGAGGACTAAAGATGAACCCAATTACAGGTGTGCCGACGGATTAAAGGTGATCTCAGACACGTTAAACGGCCTTGTTGGAGCTGTAGTTTGGAAAGCAGTATTTGTCGGAAGAAATGCATGAAAACACACTAAAAACACAGTGTTTAGTCAGTTATCTGGCTTTCATGCACAACTATCCTGTTTTTGAATGTTAAGGAATGTTAAGGAATTAAACCAAAAGAGTCTATTTATGGATCAGAGCTTCGGTGTTTGATATCCTTAATGGGTAATAGATAAACTAGCCTGACAAGCCAGACCCACATCAAGATGTTGGGTCTGGGAACTCACCATTGGCAGGGCTCAATCCGAGGGGCGTGATAAACGGTTGTCTTTCAAATTCCCTGTGCACTCATAGCCAACCAGAGCAACGCTAGTTGATAGATTAAACCCTTGCCATATCCGGTCGGCAAAACTCCGAACACATCTTCTTTTTTTAAGAATGACTTCAGTGCTTAACTCCAAGTCTTCCAGAGTTGCGGCTAAAGCCGATTCCAAAGACCGCTGTTCACTAGCAGCAGCAGCCGTCTTCTTTGTTTTCAAGTAGCAGGGAATTCACGCGGAATTCCTCCCTCTTTTCAATTCTGTAGGAAACAACTCCAATGACGACATGTAATTCAAACAAAGAGCAGAGGGATCACTCCTTATCTTGCTGCTAATCAATTCTGTCTCTTTCAACATTCAACATGAAAGGCCAAACACATTAAAAGGCCGACTCACACACGTGCAGCATGTGTTTAAAAGCACATGCAAACACACACACACACTAGAGTCAGACAAGTCTCAGTCAATCAAAAGCTTGAGCATTTAGCTTACTTATCTGCGGGGGTGAGTAGTCCGAGGCAGATGAAGGCAGTCAGTGAATTATCTGGTCAGGGGCTAATTTGATTCTTCTTGGGTAATTATGGAGAAGTGATGGCTGTGTTTAGGAATGGATGGCTTTTTTGCTAATCTCCCTCCTTTAAAAGGTGCCATCTAGAAGAGCTGTCAGGAAAAGATATGGTGGGAGTCTGGGATTGTTTCCTTTTATAGCTCAATAACCCACTTCACTGGTCTTCATTTCATTCAGTCGTTCAGGGAGCCCCCCTAACTAAATGAATTAATTCTGTATAGGTGTGAGGATATTCTCAGTTTTGTCAGAACACAGCCTGGAATTTGATTTTCTGTGTCAACTTCTGCACCATCTGTACTGAGAAAAGAGTGTAAGGATCTGGACCAACAAAGCCAGACTGCAATATCTAGATTTTTTTACGTCATATGTAAAGTCTGTGACAATGATTTTTGGGGGTGAAAATCTGCCTAAAAAGACAGAATTAAGGTATAATGCCTTATCTGCACAGTTTGGTTAATATAGCCTTAAAACTTCAAACCCTTTATTCTCAACTTCACTAGCCGTGTTTCAATTCATTCATTAGGTATTGCATTAGAAAAGCTGGATGGAAACGACAACATTTGATAAAACTTCCTCGATTGCGCAAAAAAGTTTTTACGACAGTTTTACCTGGTGGTCTTTGTCAAAAAAGAGTTGATGAGCTGTCTTTATCTCCAGACAACATGAAACTAGCTAACTGAAACAATCGAAACTTGCCCAACTGAACCAAATTCCTAAAGACCTCTCTCCATTTTTCTCTCGTAGATAGGCAAGTTTACCAGGACGACTTGTTTTGTTTCTGGTTAGCAACCTCTACTTCTACTACTACTGATTACATGCAAAGTCTATAGCGCCAACGTCTGACGAAACTACACTGTAGCCTAGTTTATTTTATATATGCATAGTTAATTCACATTTCTTTATTGCGACATTTCAAAAGGTTGCTTAAAATTGGATGGACAATTTTTTAATGGCTACAGTTTTTGTTGTTACTGCTCTCTGCATTCGGCAGGCAGTGTAAGCTGATGCATTATGGGATTAGACAAGGGCGGCAGAATGAGCCGAGGCGAAAAGTTTAGAATTGATAGCACCTGAGCTTCGTAATTTACTCGGAGGACATTTACAAACAAACAGCTTAGCGACTGTAATAGAGTCTGTGGACGGCCAATCAATAGTGTTTTTGTCCCAATGGAAGGTCAGATCTTGTCAAACTAAGAGAGCCACTGCATGGCTTCCCAAGGAGAGGAGTTTAAGTGAGAGCATCAACAAACACACAGAAACAGACATGCATTTATTTACTAATTTAAATATGCTCATATCCTATTTGCCAAAGACTATACCTATCTTTAATTCTGTGTATCGTCTTTATGGTAAGTAGTGTTTTATTGTTTTAGGATTCAGCGTTAACCGCCCACACACACAACCGATAATGAATAAAATAATGTGGATAACTGCGGGAAAATTAGCTCGGAGCATTTCATTGGGAAGCAAATTGAGTTTCAATTATCGCCACTAATAGGGTGAGTGTTTTGTTTGGAGATGCTGATAAATGTTTCCCTAAGCTCTGAGACAGCTGTGCTGAAAAGTGCAGAGTTGAGGAGCCGCATTCCTACCATGATTATGCAAATAAGACTCCCCTGAAGTTATCTCACAGCATACAAGTCATAATAATGGATGAAAATGAATGTGCTAATTATTGTGAAAGAGTTTATGTATTTGCATGCTTGTCTGTGTGTGGGAGGCCGAGAGACATACACAGAGAGGAGGAGAGGAGAAGAAGAGAGGGATTTGTGTGTTTATTATTCGGAAGAAAAACCTGTTAAGGGTGCTGAATTGACTTCCGAGAGCACATCGCAATAGGAGTCTCGATGCAGCCATGTCTGAGATGTTATCTTTTTTTCTACGACGCCTCATTTCAATCATTTTGTCAAGGTTGTGGAGATAAAGACTTAATGCTTCTAACTGCTTCGCTCTCAAGGGGATTCAAGGAAAAATCCTCACAACGACATACACGGATGCTGACAGAGAAGAGAGCATAGGCACACGCACTTTCAACCTTCTATACTCATCTATTTTGTGCACATTATAGCATTAATATATGAGTCGTGTCCCTCTGAAAGAGCTACAACATGTCCATTTTCAGTCCCTCTAGGATATTTTTGTTGCAATGAAGTTGCAATTTTTTGGGGTATAATTCTTTAAAAATAAAAAGGAAACTTATTTCGGGAAGAATAAAACTACTCTGGGCTGAATTATTAGTTAATTTCCTATCCTGGGCTAGGACACACATTCATACGGTTTGTTAAAGTAACGTTACTTATTGGACTGCTGGGATTCGTTGAAGTCGCGGGAAACTCCGGTTATTGGTCAAATTTGCGGTAAAGTTGCGTGATTGGTCAAAATTGCGAGTTTGCACCGAATTCACGGTGATTGGTTGAATTTGCGCGAATTGTTGTGATCGCGACATCGCGAATTCCTGGAGGGACTGGCTTTTATTTAATTATTTGTGTTCGGTGGGGAAAAAGTTTGATGCATCAAATACAGTGTTTAATAAATGCTTTCACTGGTCAAATTACATAACAAGCATGTGTCCTTCAACTTCCTGGCAGTGATGTGGGAATTGAAACCGCTACATTACGAATCTTTTTAGGATGTTCTAAAGAACTTGCTGGAGTCAAAAGGAGAGGGCACGGTCTCGTTTTGAAAGCAAACTCGAGCCTAATTTCCCATAAGGCCTCCATAACGGTGCTTTTGTTTCAATAATTACTGTATTGATTTGGAAATTGAAGTCTCTGCCTTGATATATGTCCTTTGTCTAGATTTGCTTCCTGACCTTTCGAGGCATTTGTCTGAGGAGTCTTTCTCCCTGGCTCTCATGGCTGTCTTTGTCTTGGACGATTAGGCATTGTCTTCTAAAACCTTTCTTGCCACTAATAAAACATTTGGTGCACAGTGGTGAAAGACCGAATGTGTAGTGTTTTTTACATGTCATCATACCTAAACGATACAACAGGTCAATTGCCAATGACTCCAAAAAACAACATTTAGGAGCTTTCTATTTAACACAGTGATATGGTCTCATAGTGGCCATTTCAAACATGTGACCATAACATGTGACCATAACATGCGACCATAACATGTGACGCGCAGTTTTAATAAAGTGACCATTCTATTCAACGTAATGGTTGCGGTTTTAAACACGTAGTTAATGTTGTGAAATGGAACTAGTTTAGGCAACAAAAATACTTAGTTTGGGTTAGGAAATCAGAGATTGGCTTAACATGAGTCACGTAAAACTACTAAAATGAGGATGGAACAGCATCACAGATGACCAACGTCACAGAATTATGTCGGCAAAACCTCATTGACTTTGGGTTTCAATCAGGATTTATTGTTCATTTATTATTCTTAATGAGTATGTGCTATGTGATGCAGAGCTTGCTGCTTCATAAGTAGAAAAAAGTATACAGGTATAACAGGAAGAAAGGCTCAGCTATTTGCACTGAGTCTGTGCCAGGGCTACCTTATGCCTGATTTATGGTTCTGCGTTGAATCTACACCGTAGTTACGCGTAGATACGGACCCTCCGCTGTGCACCTCTTCAGAAATGTAACTACACATCGCGGGCATGCAGAGTGCAATAACTGTGATTGGTCCGCTTGGCCGTAGCTTGGTAGTGTCGCATTTCCCTTTTACTCATTTCCCGCGCTCTCTTCAACAACATGAAATCAAGGAAAGGGTTAACCTTTCCTGCTACAGTTTTCCACACCCTGGTCAGAAAGCACATGGGGGGGGACACTTTGTTTCTCCGTCTCCACTGCCGGAGTCGGAACTTGCTCCAAAGCTAACCCCTGTCAATCTCTCACTCGCTCTACCACACACTCCCCACACACACACACATATGGGCTCTGCTATTCTCTTAAAGCGATACGCTAGAACGATGCAGACACACCAGCGCACAAGTATAAATCCTAACAACAATGTAGGCCATTTACCTTCAGCCTTTACCTATCACTTTCTCAGTGTAATGACACTGACAATGTGTTTTCACTGCGTCGTTATCTAAAGAAAAACTCAGGATAAAGTTTAACAAATCTGATCTTGTTTCAATAAATGTCCCAAAAAAGTCTCCCTACCCTAAGACAACCCCGGTGACATGCAACGTTGCAATCAAGAACTCACCTCTCATTCCATTACGACATACATAACAAACCACTTGAAATGAGTAAGCAGCCGTTATGCACTTAGAGAGGCATCTGTCCTTTCTGCATTTGCTTTGCTTAGCAGTATTTTGCAATGATAAATTATATGTGCCATTTCTGTCTTATATTATAGACAAAACCCTGTATCAACACATCACGCTTTGTTTCAAATGTAATTTGCATCCGTCTAACTGAATTGACTTGGCAACAAAATTGCAGACAGAGTGCAGAGCTAAACAGGGAATAGTAGAGGGGATGGGAGTTTGCTGTCTGGGGCGACTGCTCTGGTCCAGTTTGCATGATTGTTATGCAAATGGGGAGAGGCTTCGAATAATACAGCATTTAAAAAAAAAAGGTATCAGTAAATCTTAAATTTATTGACAACAACAAAAAATTTAAACTAAAATACTGGCACATACATTGAAAAAAGTTTAACATGTATGTTTGTGAGCTGTTTGTTATTGCCATTTTCAAATTGGTTTGAATAATTGAAATTATGAATAATTGACTCGCTAACAGTCTTTCCGGTGTGTTACATTTACCTCAGGCTCTCTTTTCAGTTAGCCATGCAGAGCACACCTAAAAATAAAGCAGCCACAGGGTCAGGTACCTGAACCAACTGGCTCCTCTCTAAGAGGAAAAGCAGTGGCTCCATTTCAAAGTCCTCCCAGATTTCTGAGCTTCTCGTTCTGTTGTGATAAGCCAGGCTGGGCGTCCTGCAAAGAATCCTCATTTGAGCCTCTTCTATCCGCATGCGAAGGTCAAAATAAGGATTTGTGTAGAGCCTTGCTTTGGGGGGTTTGGATGGTCCCCCCCCCCCCCACTGCCAAAGGTCCATAGATAAAGTCAGTTTTTTTTTTTTTAAATAAACAAGTGTCTTTTTAAATAACGACGGCCATGAATCCCACCCCAAATAAAAATTATCTACACCACACCGAAGCCCTAATCTTGTTAAAAGCACCACTTTTGTGAATGTGTTAACTGGCACAAAACATGTACAATGTAACATCTAATGTATCAACAACCCACGCAACTAACTTTATGATAGTTGCTCATAGCAAAATATGTGAGGCCAAGGACATCAAAATGAAATATTTGAACTTCATAATTAAATGTATTGTGTTATAGGTAAAATAAATAACCTTGTGTTGTGCCTTGAAATCAGTGAATCTAATCAACAACAAAAAAAATTAATAGATTAATATGTGATGTCATTTGGAGAAAAGTAGAACAGAAATGAGTTTAGGGAAAGACAATGGAGATGGAAACAAAGTCCAAACAAAGCCACTGTTAACAATTCTTACTGTTGTCAGTGTGTGTAATTTCTGCTGACCTCTATTCAGCTATATGAATGAAAACAACAAATCAAAACAGGCGTCTCTCCTGTCTCCATTTCCCTCCTGGCAAGCAAGTTCATTCAAAAATAGTAAGATAGCTAGAAGATACCCAGCACAAGCAGCAGTGTGTGAACACATCAACAATGGGCAGGATGAACAAGAGAAGCCCCTGTTCATTCGTCGTCGTTTTTTTCAAGCAAAGTACTCATATCCATTATCCAGATAGTATGGAATGATATACATAGCTAATGTTTCCTTTGTGGTTAATTAATAAACGTTGACACAGTGGGATAGTTTACTTTGTCTCACTCATTAACAGGGACTCCAAGGGATGATTTATTTAACGGTCTTAATAGTATTAGATACTAGAAAAAGACAAAGACAGGACAAGACTGAGTTTTTAACTTAAGAAACGCATTTTTAAAGCTGCTGTAATCAATATGTTCATCAATGGATCAAACCCACACTGTACTAAGAGACTTCAGTTGTTTTATACTGGGGCTGGTCAGAGTTAAACAACTGTTATTTAAGCAGAATGGTTAACGCAACACCTCACAGGATCTATATGTGCCTATAGTGGATTGTAAAAATGCACTAGAACCTTAATACTTGGTAACTGGGTCATGCTGATGGGGCTTGTTGTCTGGGAAAATAAGTATAAAACCATCCCTGCTTTCTAATGACCAGTTTCAATACGCATTACAGCGTTTAGCTTTCACCTGTTTTCACAGAGTTGTTGATGAAGATCATGTTAAACAATAGCAGCACTCTCAAAATGTACTCTCATGAGTCTTGAAAGATGTTGTTTTATAGCTTAATCTCTGCTGCTCTTTGTGGAGTTTTCTTTTTCCCCTTTAATGAGATATTATGATAAATCTGCTGTTCTCACTTGTCATTTATCATTCAGCGCTTGCAGCCGATATAACATAACCTCTGGTCCTTGACATTTTCACACTAATTGCCATTTTTTAGTCCTGCCATGCACACGAGTGCTCCCAGGTTATGCCGAGCCGCTCGATCAATGGACTCATCCTCCCATTGCATTTTTTTCTTCACACACACACACACACACACACAGAGATAATAGCTTTTTAAATATGTCACCCTTTCTCTTGAGCTCCATGCAAACTGTATCTGACTTTCTTTTCTTGCATGTTCTCCTTTCCAGACCAGCAAGGCAGTGAACAAAGGTGACTTCCCACTGGCCAACATCGCCTCCAGACGGGCTTTGTTCCTGGCTGCCCTCTCCATCACCATAGGCACTGGTGTGTATGTGGGGGTGGTGGTAGCTCTCATCGCCTACCTTTCTAAACCAGGACACATATAGCAGCTGCACCTTCTCTCCAACACACCTCCCAGGAGCCCAGGAAAAGAACAACCTCCCCCCGCTCCCTTGGGAACGGCATTGCTCCTGCACACTTCGAGGAAATGTTTTTTGGGTTTTGGGGATGCACAGTTTTTCCCTCCGCCTTCCTTTCTTTCCAGCTTTCTCTCCCTACAGGCCCTCTGGCAGCCACGATTAGCCACAGTGACTGGAGAGAGGTCAAGCTGGAGGGTGAGAAGAAGGGGAATTGGGGATAGACAAAGTTTTTCTTTTGTTGAGACAGTGAGAGGGTTTGAGTAATGGAAGTGTTCCATGTTCGAGTCCAGTTTGCATTCCATTGACTTAAACCCCTGTTGGCTTCATCCTCTTTTTCCTGGTGTTAACTTCCAAGACCCCGACAGACACATCGAGGAGAAGAGACTGAGGCGATAACGCTGCACACTCAAGCAATTATTAAAGAGCAGAGGTATAGGAGGGTTAGAAATCAACACAAAATCACTCTTAAACCAACTCTATGTCATTGCTATTTGAGCTGCAGTTAAAATAAGAGCCTCTCTGCGGAGTCCCGTCTCCTGCCATCTGACTTGAACTGCCCTCATCGACTCAAAAACACTAAGGCTGCATTTGTCTCTGGGCTCACTGCCTCACAGTAGATGACCACACTCGCATTTTCTGAAATCATGACAAACGAGGGTTTTCCTTTTGCAGAGAAACTTTAGGAAAGAAAATACAGAACTGCTAATTATAATTTAAATCAAAGAAGAAAAGAAAACACAATCAGACGCGGTTCCTGACTCATTGAACAATATGCACTGGCATGAATTACAAGAATCTCAATGGAGCCTCAAGCCTGTATTTTGACCTCTGAGGTGTCCATCAAAGACAGGCTCTGAAAGCTAAAAAAATCTGTTTATGCCAGATATGGTTTGCCTACGTACACGCAAATGTGCTTAGTTTTTATGTTGTCTTTTTGTGTTCCCTGCTGTCTAAAGGCACCTTGATTAATCTCGCTTTAAGGAATGTTCATTTATACCCTTTGAAGTAAAGCACATGCGAGGTGGCCAGATGGTCAGAATTTCAGAGGGAGGGCGCTTTGAAAGCTCACCTGGTAGAGCGCGCGCCCATATATAGAGGTTTACTCCTCGATGCAGCGGCCGCGGGTTCGACTCCGACCTACGGCCCTTTGCTGCCTGTCGTTTCCCATCTCTCTCCCCCTTCATGTCTTCAGCTGTCCTATACAAATAAAAGCCTAAAATGCCCCAAAAAAATCTTTACAAAATAAATAAAAAAAAAAAACAATTTCAGAGGGAAAGGGTGCACAGTGTCTCCCCAAAACACTGCATCTGGTGAGGCAATATTAAATTAAACATCAGCCATTCACAATGGGCGACAGAGTTATAAATCAGGTAGGTAGGCCTTACGTGTCCTCCACGGCGGCGCATATAATGTAAACAAAGTGTCGCAGTGTGACAGCTTTAAATTTAGCCGTGATCAATTATTCTTTGCATGACTCTAGCTGTATGCCAGCAGTATTACTGCTACGCATGATTGATTGGATTGAGAACTTGTTTTTGTCAGATCATAAAAAAGCTTAAAGATTAAAATTGATCAGGCTGTGAAGGGGCTCATATTTTGTGCAATGCTTAAACCCACATTCCCCAATTCAGCTATTAAAACAGAGGACATGTCACAGTGATAAAGCATTGAGACACTTCAATTTGCTCCTTCACAATTTCAAGATTTTTTACTCGAAGTTGAATGACAAATTCACTGGTTCTCTTCGTATGGAGGGCTTATTACTTTTTTTGTTTTGATATTGTAGATGCAGGCCGATGCTAGTCCAAGCCTCAAGAGGTGACATTATACGCTTAGTTTCTCTGCACAGGTACTGCATTAGTCATACCTGACATTTATGGTGCACAATTAGCTCCTCGTAATGGCTTTTTCTGAAGGAATGTGTACTCTCTGGAGCATAGCCCTAAAATAGCACAACCACATTAATTTCACTAATAAGCCACTTTTGGCGTCGCTGGTTGCTGTCAAAAACTGCAAGTAAACAATCCATTTAGACATCCATGGCTCTGTGAACATTTTGAAATAACCATGTAAATTGGTTCTGCTGTGCTAATGAAGAGTGAATATTGCCCTTATTCTCCACGAGGGGATGTTTCCAGTACCCTGGAAATCCAGAGTTCTCGCGAGAGCACAATTTGAATTTGCTCAGCGAGTCACTCTGGCATTGAGTAATGATGCTCATTAACTATGCCCTTGTAGCCGAGCTGCACCAATCACATCGGTGTATCTGATATAGGCGGGCCAGAGGCGAGCTAAACAGATGACGACAGTGTAATCTACCAGTTAGCTGCGCTGGTAGCTAAGCGCATGGGGCTCTGGATACGTCACCCCATGCATTGTTGTAATTTATCGTAGTGTTATCTAATTGCGTGCAGTGAGATTTTCAAATGCATGCTTGGTGCCGCCCCTCGAGTTGGGCCATTTTCATTACTCAATGCTAGACCCTTAATTTTTCGGATTTGGGTCTGGATTTCCAGGCTACGTTTCCAGTGCACTTTGCTTAAATAAAACTGCAGCCAAGACTCCCAAGACTTTCCTTGTATATTTAGAATAGAATAGTATATTTGGCTGCCTGTATGAATAAACATCAAGGCAGTCAGATAATGAGCTGAATACCGATTGATTTCTAGGTATTTGTTTGGGGCCCTATTATTCACCTCATTGAGTTTCTGGTCATGTGAAAAGCTGATCAATACACCCTTGTAACCTCTGAGCCCTTCTGACCACACGTTCCAGTGGTGAGCTACCGATTCCTCATCAGTGTATGCACACATCATGGCCATCACTGTAACTATACTGAAATACTCTGTACACCTGCTTTCATCTCTCGGAGAAAGTTTTATTGCTGATAACGATGAACATGCGTTGTGTTATGTAGCGTGTCATTCAAAATGATGTGTTTTTATCTGGCTTCTTTGGCAATCTGGTATTGTGCAATGTGTTACAACAGTACATGGGTTTCAATGCTGTTGTTATTTCCTTCTCATCGTGATGAGTTAATGTACACATCCACGCAACAAAGACGTTTGCTGAATGCGTTGCTCAATGCCAGGGTGATAGCGCTCTATTTGTGTTGTGCTCTTAAGCCGAATTAAAGAAGATGACATTTTTTTATTATGTTTTGGGGATTTTGTTTCCTATCTTGTGTGAAGGCAACATGTACATAGTGCAAATAAAGACATGTTCAAATGTAATGACAAATAAATCAGAAAGGAAGGATGTCCTTTCTTAAAAGTAAAACACTTTTTTTCTGTGGTTTATATCAGGGGTCTTCAACGTTTTTTAAGCCAAGGGCCCCTCAACTTAAAGAGAGACAGCTCAGGGACCGCCTACTACATCTATTGTATAAATTGAGTTGCATATTAAACTGGGCCTACAACATGTAGGGCAGCCTAAAGCCTTTATACATAACTTTTTTTTACATAGAATACTAAGCTATTAAAATAATATTAATTAATTATTAACTAATAATTGTTGGCATGATTTTATAAATCATGTTTGAATGTTAAAACATACATGTGGATGGCCTCAGTGACTACCTTACCTATAGGCCAGTATGCCTATCATCAGTGGGGATTTATATTTGCTAATAATATGTTAGATTTATGTTAAGACTTTTTGAAAGAAATTAAAAAATTAACAATAATTTGGAGGACCCCCTAGGGGCCCTGTACCCCCTGTTGAAGATCCCTGGTTTATACAACGTGAAGCTCTGTAGACAGATTTATATCCCAAAAAAAACCCTCCACAACAATGACCTGTGAGAATTGGCCCAGTAATTGAGATGCTTGAGTTGTCCTTAAAGCTAAAACAAACACAGACTGAGTCATGGAGTGTAGGTGGTTTTGCCAGAAAGAGATGGAGGAGCAGCTCGGAAATTTGTAGCTGTAGTGTTCTCATACTGTAGCTGCGGGCAGGAAAGTACACCGTCATCATCATGGTTATTGAACATAAACGCAAAGCCGCACTCAACATTTCACACTAAATAATACAGGTAGGAGACAAACTGACATTTCACACTGTGCCTCTATATTATTTTGATGTCACATTCTTGCAGTCTAACAGAGATTTAGTGGCTTGGGATTGTCAGGTACGTGGTATATTTTCTACAGCAGTCCTTACTAATTTTAGAATAATAATACAACTTTTTTGTTTGACGTACCACAACAGTTATATCAGATAAGCTGAAGTACCGCTTCATCGACACCACCCCACTATCTTCTTATGAATGGAATATGAATTGGATGAACTATTTCAACTGTTTGTTACTTTTAGCTAACTATTTTAAAACTGTATTACTTTCATTATTTCAACACATGGCTTTTAGCTATTTAACCATTTACTTTTAGCTATTTCAATACTTTGTTTTACTTTTAAATACTTTATTTCAACTTTTAGCCATTTCAACAGTTAAGCTGTCAGCTGTTGTTCATTACTTTTAGCAAACCATTTTATCATTATCTTAACGGTTTCAACCCAGATTTAACTATATATTTTAACCATTAATTCATTACTGCTAGCCAAGTGTGGAGCATGGATGGACGTGAGGCAGGCCAAATGAAGCCTAAAGTCTATGTTAGCCACCTGCGATGGCATCCACCTTTCACTCAAAGCGGCCCTTAATCATGCATAACTTTAAGCCTGAATATAATATAAACAGGTGAGTTGTTAAAAACAGTAATCCCTACATGCAGCCAAATTATGTCAAAGCTGATTCGGAGGTAATATAGGATAGCATAGCTTGCCAGTGTATAACAACAGTGGGTGTGACTGCAGCAGCAGCTGGGGAAGAGCTCTTATTACAGGAGTGAGTAAGTGGTGAGTCACACGCTGAAGTCTTTGTCAGTGAACACGCTGCAGCACAATAGACGATGTTGAGATGCTTGCCTAGTCATCAGGGGTGAAACATTCTCATATAACACAAAACAAAGAGCATGCTCCACTTATTTCCCCCTTCATGAGAATATGCTAAACAGGCTGTGCTCAACAGCAGACACAGGCAGATTGAATTAATAAGCGCAATAGATCAAAAGAAGACTGTTGTGTTTCCCAGCATTCCGTGACTTCACCTAAACAAACAAGACAGTGCAGGAGGGATTTCACATGCTCCCTTTAAAAATGATTTGTGAAGTTGGAAGATTTTTAGGAAAAGGGCCTATTACTATAAAGCTACGAATAGAATCATCAAATGCTTTTAATCATTACAGAATAGAAGTTTTTTTTCTTTTTGATTTGACTGTAAAAATGCAATGTCTGACTCTCCCAGTTCCTCTCATATGTGGATGAGTCAGTTTTCATCACTTCAACAACCATTTCTTGTCCGCATAAGAGGATCATGCCGAAGATTACCGTGGGAGAGAGAAATGAGTGTGGTTTTATTTGCTCTCCTCGTATTTCTAACTGGAAGCTACAATGCTAAACTGCAGTCTTTTTCTGCAAGTGCGGTTCTTGAGATTGGTTATTGTGTTTCAATTAAGGATGGCGCAATACCCTGGAAACCTCCACTTTATGGGCTTCTCACACTTGCCCACACATGACAAGAACTGCAAGTCAGTGGAGTTTTACAGCTTCCAGTAATAATGTTCACGGGTGGATTAGGCAAAAGGAATCGTGGATCAGCTTTCACACTGTGGTACGATTTGTGTTTTAATTACATCTCGCATGACACATATCCCTCACTGATTGTTTTCTGAGTGTGATTCTTTTCTTAGCTACGGTTTTCCCTGCAGTAAACTCAGTTGTTTTCCTACAGAGGTGAAGACGAGAGCCTTTGTAAACCACAAGACAGAAACAGGAATGGAAAGAATATGCATTTTGTTGTACATTTTTTGCAGGCAATCATATTCCCAACCTCCCAGATGATTGGGGGTGCAATACAGAGTAATCCTGAGGTTCCAAACTCCTCTCCTCTTTGTTTGGAGATATATAGTGCCTTCAAGGCACCCTATAAGGATTTCATACCAACGAGGAAGCTGAGGAAAATGAAAAGCGAACGGGTAGCCTCCTCCCACTGAGGTTACTCTCATTTCCCTACAGCAGTAAAATAATAAACAATGCAAATCATTTTCTAATATCAATACTTGGTTAACCTAGTGGATTGGATTTTTTTCATTGATTTGGTAGAAAGAAAATGCTAATTCTGATGGAATTGCTTGGGGCATTAAAAAACGTTTTTGGACAGATTGCAACCTCAGATAAAGAGGCTTATTTAGCTTAAGCGACTCAGGCATTCTATAAAAATAGCACAATGAACAGGTGCTGGTTTAGAATACCTTGTGAATTTGTAATGCAAGACCTTTTTTTTTTTTGGGGGGGGGGCGTTGAGGAGTGGGCACTTGAGAGGAAACTGATTGTCTCAAAAGCCCCAAACCATAAAAAAAAAGCACACAGATGTTCTCTAAATATTCTCATCTTGGATGGCAAGACTAGCCGGGCCCCAGGCTGTTTGGGCTCCATTTCCATAGCAGTCCCTAAGGCTACGGCTAACCATCACAAAAGTATTCTGCTCATAAAAAAAAAAAAAAAAAAAACTTATTTGATATCTCCAAACTGAATAACTGATATCTCCAAACTGAATGCTGCTGTGGATCTGTACCTATCCCTCAATATCCAGTCTCTATATTTAGACTGAATATTCTTTGTGGGTATCTTCACTTTTACTTATCTCTTTCAATAAGGAAACCTCGGTGGAGAGAAGAAAATTGTGCCCCTGCTGAATAACTGATTAGAAGACTGTGCGGTTAGTTATTCATGAAAAATAGTTTGAAATACCTGCACTAGATTGAGAGACGTGCATCAAAATCCTCACCTTTAGTTTGGCAGCAGTTAACACTGAGACAAATCAGTCAGAATCAGAATCAGAAAGGGTTTTATTGCCATGTACGTTTTTTAACACATACAAGGAATATGTTTTGGTGTTGTTGGTGCACGTCACACATTCTCTAGATGGAATATTAAACAATATAAGTATAAACAATATAAGTATATGTACACAGTATGTATTAAATTAAAAATAAAGATAGAAATAAAAAAATAAAATAAATAAAGAGCAAAGAGCATTACAGCAGAGAGAGAACAGTGGCATGAAGAGCCAGGGGTGGCGAGTCAGGGTGGTTTCCGGGCCTTGTTAATAAGGCTAGTGGTGGAGGGGAAAAAGCTGTTTATGTGACGTGTGGTTTTGGTCCTGATAGACCTCAGCCTCCTGCCAGAGGGGAGTGGCTCAAAGAGTTTGTGTCCGGGGTGGGAGGGGATCGGCCACAATCATCCAGCACGCTTCAGAGTCCTGGTGGCGTACAGGTCCTGGAGCGGCGGCAGATTGCAGCCAATCACCTTCTCTGCTGACCGAATGACACGCTGCAGTCTGCCCTTGTCCTTGGCAGTGGCAGCAGCACACCAGATGGTGATGGAGGATATGAGGATGGACTCAATGATGGCTGTGTAGAAGTGCACCATCATTGTCTTTGGCAGGTTGAATTTCTTCAGCTGCTGCAGGAAGTACATCCTCTGTTGTGCTTTCTTGATGAGAGAACTGATGTTCAGCTCCCACTTGAGGTCCTGGGAGATGGTAGTTCCCAGGAAGCGGAAAGACTCCACAGTGTCAATTGTAGAGCCATAGAGGCTGATGGGGGCAGATGGGGCTGAGTTCCTCCTGTAGTCCACAACCATCTCCACTGTCTTTAGAGCATTGAGCTCTAGATTGTTTTGGTTGCACCACTTCACCAGGTGGTCAGCCTCCAACCTGTAGGCGGACTCGTCACCATCAGAGATGAGTCCGATGAGGGAGGTGTCGTCCGCAAACTTCAGAAGCTTGACGGACTGGTGACTGGAGGTGCAGCTGTTGGTGTACAGGGAGAAGAGCAGAGGAGAAAGAACGCAGCCCTGGGGCGATCTGGTGTTGATGGTCTGTGAGTCGGAGACGTGTTTCCCCAGCTTCACATGCTGCTTCCTGTCAGACAGGAAGTCAGTGATCCACCTGCAGGTGGAGTCAGGCACACCAAGATGGGAGAGTTTCTCCTGGAGCAGAGCGGGGATGATGGTGTTAAAGGCAGAGCTGAAGTCCACAAACAGGATCCTGGCGTAGGTTCCTGTGGAGTCCAGGTGCCGGAGGATGTAGTGGAGGGCCAGGTTGACTGCATCGTCTACAGACCTATTGGCTCTGTAGGCAAACTGCAGGGGGTCCAGGAGGGGGTCAGTGATGGCTTTGAGGTGAGAAAGCACAAGGCGCTCAAAGGACTTCATAACCACAGAGGTCAGGGCGACGGGTCTGTAGTCGTTAAGTCCTGTGGTCCTTGGCTTCTTGGGGACAGGGATAATGGTTGAGGTCTTGAAACAGGCTGGCACGTGACATGTCTCCAGTGAGGTGTTAAAAATGTCAGTGAACACTGGAGACAGCTGATCAGCGCAGTGCTTCAAGTTTGATGGGGAGACAGCATCCGTTCCAGCAGCTTTCCTGGGATTCTGACTCCTAAAGAGTCTGTTGACGTCCCTCTCGTGGATGGAGAGAGTCGTCACTGAGGTGGGAGTGATGTGGAATTAGTGCTACTTTTTGTAGAGAAGACGCAAAGACACTGTACACATACAAAGACAAATTTAATCATCATTAGAGTCATACAAATAAATTACACCTGTAAGTTTGATATCAGGCATCATAACAAATAATGTGGGAGCCTTTTCATTGTGAGACTGGATTTTTCGATTACAGCATGCCTCCACAATATTGAATTTGTGGCAGTTTGAGTCAAGAAGAGACGCATGGAAAAAGCTCTTGAATTAAATTGTGCAATTATTTGCAAATGTAAAATGTCTAAGTAGCGTCAGGATCATTGTTTACCTTGCAGCAGTGGGGGGGAGTGCGGGGAGATATCCAGGCTGTTACTGCTGTTGAAGAGTGAGTGAATAATGCAGGTCTGACTGAGAACCTCTCGTACAGAGTAAAAAAAAACTTGCTCTCTTCTATGACTCTGCACACCTCAGAGAGCATAGGCTGTGCATTTTCCAGGAAAGCCCATTCAAATGCAATGAAAGTGTTTTCACATTATGTTTTCACATAACTTTGGCTTTTATCTTGCTCTTGCACTAAGCAAGGAGAGAAAAAGGGGGCGAGATTGAACAAATGTTATGTATTTTAAAGCCGAGAGAGAGAGCGAGAGAGAGAGAGAGAGAGAGAGAGAGAGAGAGAGAGAGAGGGAGAGAGAGAGAGAGAGGAGAGAGAGAGAGAGAGAGAGGGAGAGAGAGAAAGGCAGATATCTATGTAAATATTTCTTTATCAACTATTATCAAAGCAAGTAAGGAAAAGCAGCGTCTAAGAGGGGAAACATGAAATTGTACAGATGAATCTATGAATGTACAGCTATTCAAAGTCGGTCAGAGGCAGCAGCTGGGCGGCTGAGGGGAATATATCTTTTTTTTGGAAGATGAGATTAAGTAAAAAGCCGACAAAGCAGTTATCAATGTGGATAACAGATTCATACAAGTTACATTATTCAGTTGCAGACTGTTTAAATGGAACATTTGTTAAGCCTTTGCTTTATTGAGGAATAATTCAACATTTTGTGAAATACGCATGCTAACCCTAACCCTACAGCAAGCAGCCAGTTAGCTTAGCATAAATTCAGGAAACAGGGGTAAACAGCTAGCATGAATCTGTCCAAAAGGGAACAACTACCAGCACCTGCAGCTCAAACCACAACTCACACTTCGGTTTTTGTATGGATTAAATAAATGAGACATATCGTGTTTATCAGTGCGCTTTAGAGCCAGAGCCAGGTTAGCTGTTTCCAGTCTTGTTCTTGTACTAAGCTAGGATAATCAGCTGCTGGCTGTAGCTTCGTATTAACCGTATAGGCATGAGAGTGGCACTGATCTTCTCCTCATCTCTCAAGCAATCAAACAAGCATATTTCTGAAAATATGAAACTACTCCTTTAAAAAATACCTAGTGAATGAAGTAATAAACACATTTGTCAATCAACATCAGTAAGAATAACAACTAGAAACGCAGACCTCCGCCAAGGCGTGCCCTATCTCACAATGCAGTAGGAATTTTCCTAGCTGAGAACTAAGTTTTTCCGATTATTCAAACACCCCTTGAATGCAGCACAAACGCCCTATCTCGCAATGTTGATGAAAGAGAAAAATAATTTATTTATCCGCCCTGTCATTCGGATGTTCTCCCAAATTGAAAGGCGTTTTCCTTGGCCCATGCTACGCCCTTCCACTAAGTTTCATAAAAAAACGGGCCAGAAGTTTTTCTGTAATTCTGCTCACAGACAAACCAACAAACCAAACCGAAAACATAACCTTCTTGGCGGAGGTAATAAGTCTAAACATGCTACAAGATATGAGTACAGACTTAAACATCTTTAATCAATTTATGTCTCAAATACAACTGATTAACAGTCTGACACCGGTGTGCACACACACACAACCGAGAAAAACACACACAGCCATTTAAATCTGTTGCCTCTGGCTAAAGCATATCAATTCATGTTTTAGCAGAAGTGAAAACTAATCTCTTTTTCCCCTCCACATTGGCTTTTGTCTGCCTCATAAACATTTCCAAGCAGTCACGTCTGTCTACGAAATTCAAAAGCTATCTTCCTCAGGACATAAGAGGAGCAGGGCGTGGATGAAACATAATAAAATGGACAACTCAAAGCAACCTGCTGCGGGTGTCTGGTGACAGATGGAACTGCCTTCAAAAAGTACCCTTTGGTGATAAAAAAAAGGACAGAACATAGACTCTTCCCTCTGTTCACAAAATTAATGCTTTTCATGCCAGCATGGAAGACAGACACACCAGTCACCAGTGTCACAAGTTGGATTAAAATGCTTTTTCATTACCTGAAACATTAAAAAGGAATCAGCACAGCAGTTAAAGCGCTACACACACACACACACACACACTCACACACACACGGCAGAGCTGCTGCTAATCAAAACCAGCGGTTTGCCTCAAGCAGTGATACACTGCAAGGGAAATACGGACATCCCTTGCTGTATAGCACCAATTGCTACGTGTTAATTGAGAGCAATTGAATGTCTACCAGACAAAAAGAGACTTTGAGAATGTCAAGGTTGCAAGAATACCACCCTCAACTGAATGAACTGAATTATTTCGTCCCTTTTCCTTTCCTCACATGACTTTTCCAGATCTGCACTTATATGTAGTCATTAAATGCAACTGTGGGGTGTGAGCCAATTAGATTAGAGATTGTGCGAGACAGACTTATCGCTATAGTAATGCAGTCATAAAATGTCACTTAAAGGTAAAAATGACGTGCAAAGCTCTCAAGTAATAAATATGTCCACTTCCTTTAACTCCAGCCAGACAACTGTCACATTAATGATTCCTTCAAGATTCCAGCACAATGTAAGAACATTCAAGGTAGTTTAACTTGGAAATCCAAGTTCACTCAACTTGAAGACTGCCTTTGTTTCAACTTAGAAATTAAAGTTAATGAGGTTAACTTTGCCGTGAAAGAAGACTCTTTTTTGTTGCAACACACACAACAAGTTTTTCAACTGATAACTTAACTTACATACCCAAGTTCAATCAACACATACATATCTGACAAAAAATTTAAATAGTCGACCCAATGAATGCAAGTTTAACTTTCAAAAACTCATAAAGTTGAGTTCAAAATCCACAACTTGTATAAGCTCGTTCAGTTAAAAATAAGAAATAAGTGGACGTAACTAAATGGGCAGTGTTGGGGAGTAACGAAATACATGTACCGGCGTTACGTATTCAGAATACAAATTATGAGTAACTGTATTCCGTTACAGCTACAATTTAAATAGTTGGTATTTAGAATACAGTTACATTGTTGAAATCAATGGATTACATGACGTAACTTCTCTGTTTCACGGGTTTCTTCACTCTCGCAACTCCATGCATTTCCCAGAAGCCCCAATATGAAAACAAAAAAATTAGCTATTTGCGTGATCACTGATAGAGGTAAAGATGGAGCCGGAACCGGCACAACAGAGCCAGGGCAGGAATGCGTTTCTATCTTGGAAATTCAAACAGCATTTCACATTAAAGAAAGAGAAGAGAGAACGAAATATAACTGTGCACTGCAGTGCAACTTCTGCTTGCCAGCAACCAACTTCCTTTTAGCATCCAAATTACCCCACCTCCAACCTGAAGAAGCATCTTAAAGTAAGTTATTTTTATAGCCAAGGGTAGTCGTCTGCTGTAGTTTTACTGGTCACCTTGCTATTTTATAGTTGACGTGCGACTTTACATTCTCCTACATGCTGATTTACTAGACACAGAGCCGTTGAAAGACTAGCCCCGTTTGACATGTTAGCTAACATTAGCTAAAATTAGCTCGTGGTAGCTTAGACTGCGGTTAGATTTTTGTAGTATGCAGTTCGGGACTACAAATACAAAAATCTATCTGCTTGTTCAGGTACACATTCAGCCAGTTGGAATAGAAGAACACACCAGAATAGGCCTGTTTAATAAGCTGTATGTGATGGCCGCATGCCTTCTTATAAAATGCAATTCAATGTGGAAGTAATCCAAGTATTCAGAATACGTTACTCATATTGAGTAACGTAACGGAATACGTTACAAATTACATTTTGGGCATGTATTCTGTACTCTGTAACGGAATACGTTTTGAAAGTATCCTTCCCAACACTGTAAATAGGTCTGTACTTTTTTACAGTGCATTTACTGAATGACATCTGGAGCTCCTTGTCTTCAAGTGTGCTCATGCTTGATTGAGTTAACAGCATCTCGGCGGGAGTTTTACTACAGTATCTCTCTGCAGACTAGTTGAGACTGAGTGTAGCATGCAGCTATAGGCAATGTGACATGGGAACAGTAACACTTTGAATAATGCAGCAGCCACCCTCCTCCACACACACACACACATTTACTGCTGTCATTATCTTTACCAACAGTTCTGTGGGAACACCCCCTGAAGCCGGCACTCGCAACTTCTCCTGTTCCTCATCTCACTCGGCTCATAATTTCTTCTTAAGAGCCGAGTCCCCTTGGCAAGTTTCAGACAGCCAACTCCATTATCTTAGCTCCAGCTGGTGAACCAGTACACAGAGTTTCATCAGATTAGTTTCAGGTGAGATTCCTCTCTATTATTAATATGGAGGTGCACTTGTCGTTCTCCCAGCTAAGAGATCAAGAAACAACAGATTGTTAGCAGGAGTCTGCACTTAACACTAAATGTTTCCTGCTGGAATCAACAGGCTGATTAGTCCTGATTAGTCCTGATTAGTCCTGATTGATGCGTTAGAGCCTCTTTAGTCTTGCTTTGCCAGACCATCCACACGCTGCGGAGCAGAGGAGGGTCTTGCTAGTCTACATAGCATTCTGGGATGGGAGAAGAACGTGCTCAGGTTTATTGGCATTTCTTTAAACCAATCACGATCGTCATGGCGGCGCTAAGAGATCTGAGGTGCAGTCAACCATAGTCCTCATAAATCCACCGGAGTTTAAAATTCCAACACAAAGAAAGCGGAAGGAAACTAAAAAAATACATGCATCCAGAGCAATGTACCGGACCGGAGCAATCCCGGGAGTGGAACTTCAAGGATATAGACTAGAGCCTCTTTGACTAGCAGCGGTGCTCCATTCTAAACAAGTTAGAAGTCGAACGACCCACAAAATTGAAGAATTTGCTGCCTCATGTGCAAAAGCCAACTTAATTTCTGGGAGACATATCGTGCTGTATGTTTGTTTCAGCTGAAGCACATAAACTGGTCTATTTGAATAGCTCTTTAACTTATTGACTGCTTCACAGCACTGTGTTTGCTCTTGTAGGCACAAACAAAAGCCAGCAACTCAATAGAGCTTACCAAGATAAATGCCTCTCCGATGCCACGTGCGCCCTCACATCTCACAATGACGCGACAAAAGGGGGTTAGCGACATACATGCGTCAACGCGTGTAACCTGGGGAATGTCATTGAAACTGTCTGGCCTTTAAGCCAAGCAAGACGTGAGTGGCAACAATCAGCTGGTGACAGTGGGAGACCTTTAAAATGGGGACCACGTCTTGAAGGAGCGATCACTCCTCGGAAAGGTCGCAAGGACATACGAAAATGGCACTGTACGTACTGTAAATACCATCAAGGGGAGCAGCACAAGACAATACGGGAGAAAGCGTAAGAGCAGGATACTTCAGAGTGGACCGTGTTTAAGAGAGAAATAGACGGAGTAGTAATAGAGTAAAGGGAATAAAAACGAGGCCAGGGCAGACAAGGCTGCGTGACAGGTAGTGATTTACTGCCTTCCTGCTGACTCTCACGTTGTTGTCTCTGTCCCTAATTGGCAGTCAATTATCTTCCAATGACAGCCCCATCCAATGGCGAGCCAGTATGTGTGAAGTCTTTGTTGACATCCCCCGGGCACGGCAAAGTTTACGAGGCTCGAGTCCGGTGACAGATCAATCCTGCTTGTAGAGATCCTTTCCCCTGAAGAATAAGCCACCATTGTAGATGTGTGTAAGTGATGTCCGGGGACACACTTACACTGCTGGAAAGAAAAAAATCTAAAAATGCTTTTAAATTTTAAAAGAGGTTAATTGCAGGGTGGGTGATTGCGCTTGATTATTATGTTTCACAAGAATGGATAATGACGACGAGGAGGAGAATGGATGCTGCTAAAAAGTTTAGTTGAGAGACTGTTTGCCGAGCCTTCCTGTGTCTCTCTATGTGTCTGTCTCTGTGTCTGAGTGTGTCTGTCTCTGTGTCTGAGTGTGTGTGTGTGTGTGTGTGTGTGTGTGTGTGTGTGTGTGTGAGACACAGCCCAGGTCCCAAGGTTCCCTTCAATCACATCTGTTGTTGTAGAAGGCTTTTGTATGCGATGTCTCATCTCCCATCATCGCTGAGAACAGCTTGATAAGGCTGTGTACTTGGCTTGGTAATAAAAAGATGTGCTGCAAGGCAAAGAGAGCACTTGCAAACACCCACCAACACCTGTCCAATCAGCCAACAAGACCCAGCCTTAAATGTTTTCCATCAGTGCTGCTGGTGTTCAGGAGCTCTGAGCTCATGGGGAAACGCTGGTAATTGGCTTCTGTTTGTTCCTGGACTTATCAGTGTATTACTTTCATGGATAACTTGGAACTAATTAATCAGGGTATGGTGAGGGATGGGATTTGCCTTTCACTAGCGCTCGCTTTCATTTTCTTTTCATTTTCTTTCAAACACCAACTGATAGTGTCACTTCTCATAGTGTACTGCAAGCCCTTTTGGAACAGTTGGGATACAGATACGGACTCTGAGAAGTGGTCGAGATAAAGTTATTTCCCAATTTAAGAGGCTTTGTTTTTACACGCCTAATCCTATGTTTTTGTCTCACATTGCCACCGTGGTTTTGTTTGAACTTTTACAATGTGTGTATTCCTGCCAGCTGCCCCGCAGCATCTCACACTCATTTGAATGCAGAATAGCTTTTTTTTTTAATTGCTTTGATACAATCTAGGAATTTCATCTATTAATGCCTGAGGAAGCTTTTTAATGGCAACTGACCGTGTGTTGTTGAACAACGATGCTGAGTCGGCTCAGAATCACATTGTTATACATATCTGTTAAAGAACATGACAAATATACATAGCACGTCCTTGAAACGGGGGAGATAAGATCAACCTTGGTGCTTTATTATAATTCTATAAATATCTAGCAGACATGACCCTCATCTAGGGCTGGACGATTAATCGAAGACTTATCGACATCGAAATTCTGAAGCTGTTAACGTATTTTTCCCATGACGATAATTTCGATAATTTATTCCTGTTAATAGGCCTACTTTCTCCTTAAAAACATTCTACCGCGTGTGTAGTCACGTGACTTCACCCGGACCAGTCAGCCGCATGGAAAGCATAATGGAGGATAATTCAAACACCGAATCAGAGTCAAATGAGCAACTTGTGCCCAAAAAAAATGCAGTGTCCGTCGTCTGGAAACGGTTTGGCTTCAGAAAAGATTATTTAGAACAACGTGATTAATTATCGTTCATTTATTGTTATCGACGTAAAATGTGCAATTAATCGTGATTTTGATTTTAGGTCATATCGTGCAGCCCTACACTCATCACTCTTCAGTTATTTATTGTGCGGATTAATTAAATCAAGGGCATGTTTCTATGGTAATAAGTGATGTTCACTTTCCAAGGCTTTTTTTTTAAACCTGATGCTCTGGAATTACGCCCAGTGCCATACATTGTGAGACATAGACCTAATATACACGGCCGCTATATGTGCTGAGTGAACAACCTTGGTATGTGAACAACCAAAACAAATTCTAACCATTTTCCTGTGATCACAGGCTCTACCATTTGGTAGACAGCCTTAGCCACTGCAGAAATGTGTACTTGCTGAGTAGCCTAAATAAGAAGTGCACGGCCTCTTCCTGCAGTGCTGACCCTAAGGAGCACCACTCTGAATCAACAAACTGTGAGGGCCTGTGATCTTACAACTAGAGTCACAATGGGATAAACGTATGTATCACAGGTGTCTAAATATGCACAGGAATCAACATGGACCCAAAGTGACTCAATGTCCAACCAGGGATAAACCGCCATACTTTCTACCCACCAGATAGTTGCAGCAAATCAAAGTCAATTTAGCAAGAAATATCCTCTTAATGTCTCCAGTGCCACAACTTATAATGGACCCTCATGAAGATCCATTCAATTTCAACGGCTAGTAGGAGATTACAGAGCAAGACCAAGATGCTGCCACGCAGATGTCTACTATCCCTGTTGCATTGAACAGAGTCCCTATAGTTGCCATTCTTTTGGCAGAAAGCCCTCGCTCCTGACTGTGTTGAGCGTTCTGTGCCAGCGTACGCGCTGTTTGTTTAGTGTCTTGCCCACAAGTTCCTTCACCATAAAAGACGAACAGCTGTTGCGAGCTTCTTCGGGATGCTGTATGTTCTGCACTAACATGCCAAAGTAAACAAAAGAGACAAAAAGTATGCATTTCCTCCAGCATGGGTTGGAGAGAAGAAAAAAAACATTGAGATGCACAGCCAGACAACAACGTCAATATTGGACAATTCTGCGCTGGATTACGTTCATTGTCAAGGTTTTTCAAATGCTTACTTTGTACAATATCACAGTATCAAAGGTTAATTTAAGGTCTGTGATAGGATAACAACAACTCTGGTCTACTGCATAAAAGTCAGACTTGGGCTACATGGCCAACTAGCACTTACTCCACACCCTTACTGAACATTTGCTTCAGGACACACTACTTCCTACAGTTGCACTAAACAACACTGAATGTAAATCAGTACGGAATCATCCTAATAAACATCTGATACGCTGAGGCTATGGATGGCAATACATTTGCCCTGTTTGTCTAATCCACCTGAGTTAACAAGCAACTTGTGCACCGGTTTCCACAATAACAAGAAAGCCAAAAAGTTTTAATAATATTTTTTATTGAGTTGGAAACATACACCAGCTGTGTCAGTTCCCATTGTCAGTTTAATGACCTGACCAGAAACTAGCATCTCTAAGGAGTCCAGGGGTTCTCACAAAAGGGCTTGGTCAGCCTGCTTCTTAGTCCAACTAAAGGTAGCCAAGAATGCAGGAAAGAGAATGCACATACCTGGTTTATAGCTTGAGTGGCGAAACCCGTCACTGTCCTGCAGGGAAGCTCGCTGACGATCCATTAACTGGAGGGAACAGAGGGAACGTGCATCATTAAGCATGAAAAACGTGTGAGTGGACTTTCAATATTCCCCATGGATGTAAATTCACCTTTCAGGCACTTTGTCTGCATTTGGCTTCAAACTTCAAATTTGTGGTGCTGGATGTTAGTTTGTGCCATTCTTAACTTCGAGGACAGAATTCCAATAGAAGCCGGCTCTCTTCTTCATTTTGGCGAGCCATTTACATCATGCCCCTCCATAATTGATACACCTAAAAGGTGTAAGACGAAAGAGGCCCTTAAGGAAGACAACTTTAAACTCCAACTCAGTCAACAGCTGATCATTTCAAGGCGTAAACTTGCATTATATAACAACATACATTATACACAAGGCAGTTTATGTCAAGTAATGAGAAGGCTAAACACAGTGGTGCTGGATAAAAAAATGTATGTTTCTAGTAGCTGTGAATCTAATGCCAATTCCAAATAATTGCATTTAAGTATTCTTTCATGCTTCATTATCAAGAGGGAATTCAAGCCTTACGGAGGTCTTCTATTATTTGGAAAACAGCAGGGATCATATTTGAGGTATAAAACACTTTGACACATTTCTTTGTAGATGAAATTGATCCTTATGCTTCTGCCTAGCATGAAGTGCTTTCACTACAAATCCATAATTTGAGTAGCAGCCCATGGGAGTTCCGCCTTGCCATTCCCCCCCTCCTCTCCTCAACCCTAGAGTGTGGGAGGAGTGCAGAAGGGCCTCGCATTAATGCCTCGCGCTTTCAAATGGAAACCCATCGACTAGGGATGCATGTTCATTTCATATGCTTGATATCTAACTAGGAAGGAGGAATGGGAAGTGTGAGGATTAGCAGGCAGGCAGACACACAGCATGGAAGTCTGTCTGGCTCTGTTGACTCTGTGGGATCCCAGAAGACTGTGCACACATATACGGGAGCCAGAGGGTAGCGACGAGGCGGCTGTTGATGTTTGAAAATACACACATGCTGATATGTGGACACGTAGGGCCTGCACGCACTCGCACAGATAAATGTTAATACGTACTTGTATATATTAACGCCTGTATGAGCACATTTTATTTGGATATACTGCTGTTATAATAGGCTCCTTCATTTTTGAAGTAGCTCAAGGTCCAATTTATGTTTTACGTGTTGGTTTTATTGATTCACCTGTTTTCAATGTGCTGGTTTTATTGTAAAGTGTCCTTGAGTACCATGAAAAGTGCTATATAAATAAAATGTATTATTATTATTATTATTATTATTATTAATGTCACATTTGTCCTGCTGCTTTTCTTTATTTCACATAGCAAGTGATTCGTCATGGTACTAAGGATAAACACTGGCCAGACAGTCTTAAGTTCTGTAGTTCTAGTATTTATTACATTCTGCCTGCACAGTATCTGTAGTCCTAGCTGTGTTGCTAAGTTGTGTAGCGCAGGCCTTTGTGGTTGAGTTATGTTAGCATAGCAAGCACATGTGGGTGTATATAAAACATGCTGTAAGTCATTTCTGGTTATCTCAGTATGCATACTGTCATCATACGCATTCTTAATGAAATGACCATTCAACTCATTTATTAATACATTCAATTCAAATAAATGCATTGGTCATATGTAACTTGAATTTACAAAATGTTTGTTGCATGATCGCCCAGCCATCTTACCTGCTGGCCATGGGTACAAACTTTCAATCAGGAAGTGCCACCTTCCAATGGGATTTATAGTAGAGGAAATTTAGACTGTACCATTTTGAGTGGAGTACAGAGGGGGGTTTCATTTTTTCAGGGAATAGTCTGGTTTTTTGAAGTACCCAAAACAATCTGTATTGTATATAAACCCAGTCTGTGTCACGTTATTGTCACAAATGGTCACGTTATGTAATCTATGGATTCGTGTTGGTGAGGACGATTTTTAAATTAATGTATTTAAATGGGAAGCATGTTTCGTGACCACAGCACAACTACGGTAGCGAGTAGTATGAAATGCTGAAAATCCACATAGGAAGGTTGGTTGGGGTGGTGGATGGGTCAAACAACACAGGACTTTCACCCCGGAGACCAGGGATTGTGTCCCGGCGTGTGGCGTGTCCTTTCACCGTTCTCGTGTCCCGGCGTGTGGCGTGTTGTTTCCCCATTCTTCTTTTCCGAAACCCCGAAAGGTTGAAACCCAACCTCAGATGCTTCCCATTACGTGCTGACCAGCACGAATACATTACGTTCTCAGCAACACGAAATAAACGAGATCATCGTGTCCGTGTACACGGATCAATAGATTCAAAATATGTGACCATTTCACGTACTGCCGTGAGACCGTGTTGCGTATACATTTCTGTGTTAGGACAATAAGATTAGATTAGATTAGGATTAGATTAGATTAGATTTGTTTTGTTGTTTTACACTTTTTACTATTTCAAGAGTGTTAACATGTTTGTGCCGTAGTAGACACTGATGTATATGTTTGTATAGGTAGATTTGAAATGTCAGTGTGGAAGCTGTTTAGGTCAATGAATGATGTTCATTAAATCTACTGTATGTAACCAGCATATTACTGCAATAAACGCAGAAAACAGAAAAACATGTACATGGATGCATGTCAACACACGCCCCCATTTTGGAGAAGCAGGCAGAAGGACAGGCACAGAAGCTATGCAATGTGCTGCTGTGGACGGGGGCAGCAGCAAACCACCTAAAAATACAACAACCAAGTGTGCATTACATTTAGAACATTTTTACAACTTTACCTTGCCGTCAGACAGCCCTTTTCTTTGGCGCTACACTTGCTCAACTGTAGAGTTTCTCCAAACTGGGGACATGCCAACTGCCATCTACTGTATGGATAAGTACAAATCCACCTCCAAATATCCAAACTATCCATATATATGGATATATAACCATATATATATATATATTATTTTTTTTAAGATAACAGTCATGCTGTGAATTAAAGGCAGAGGAAGAAAAAAATGTAATGTAATTTCACCACTGGTCGTCTTTCACAGCATAACCTCAATTTACATAAATGTGTGTGTTGTATGTGAGTGCAGTCATGTGTGAATTTGCACGTGTGGGCTTGTGTGTACGAAGAGTGCAGCTGTGATGTTGTGTGATCCGTGTGGGTGCAGGTGGTCCATATTGGCCAGATTTGTGTGTGTGTGTGTGTGTGTGTGTGTGTGTGTGTGTGTGTGTGTGTGTGTGTGTGTGTGTGTGTGTGTGTGTGTGTGTGTGTGTGTGAGCCTGTGAGCCTGTGATCCTGAGCACAGCTGTGATATGGCAATATACTCAGCATCACGTTCAGCTCAGGCTATTCATACATCATCCCCACAGTTCCTACAGTCATTTGTGAGGATGCACTCTGGTAACAAGCTCCATCTTCAGCTTCCTTTGCATGCCTGTGACTGTACAGTCGGTGTGGCAGTGCAGCTGTGTGATTGTAGTGCTTGATTCTGTGGGCTGTGTTTTTCTGAGTTAAGATGCAAAGCTTTGAGGTGAGAAGAACAAGCGCTTTATTATTTTCTCACAGAGATTTATGTGCAATCTTCCACTGTGACTCAGCGGGGCCGGATATCAGAAGTCAGTAATCTCAGCCACAGATTTAGTGCCAGAGTCAAAGGGTCAACAACCTCTCCATCCACACACAAGTCTCAACATGTGAGGAAAACCAGGACCGCATCAGGACACGGAAATTCTTAGTAAGCCATATTGTTTGTGTCCGTACTGACAGCCACCATGTCAGTTTTTTGAGAGAATTAGACATATAGCCACTAACTAGCATTTTTCCTGAGCTTGCATGTTCTTTCCTCCCACTTTCCAAAATACATGTTTGTTGACCCACGCAAAATTTTACTGAAAGCTATTGTAAGGATTTGTAAAGGTATGTAAACATTGCCTTCAATCAACTAACTTTCATATAATGTTTGATGGAAAAGGTTATTTCAGAGTGGGAGTGCGTCTCATAATTAGCCGTCTGAATCAGTTTTTGGTAAATCAACACTAATTTCAGGTACACACTTTAATAGCAACAAGACTATTCACAGAGGATAATTTTCTCTTGTTTGTAAAAGACAACATCCAACGATGCTGTCAGTTTCAGACAATAAAGTGTCACTGGCACACTTGTGGTCCCTACTCTGAACATAATGCGCCACTTTTTCATACTTTGTGAGAGCTCCTTTCAAACTGATAAGAGGATTTTATACATGATAATATAATGAAGATTTATCCCTAAAATCTGCAGCAATAAATAACTTTCTGTAGTCAATTTCTCCACTCACACATCCTAACTGATTATTCAGCAAAGTTCAGAGAGATGGGCTCTCGGAAGGCTCTTTCACTTTGAAAGCCTGTGGGACAATTACTGACACACATTGACACGAAAATGTAATTAAAATGTCATTAAATGATAATCAAAAACTGCAGCCATCATGATCCCAGCGGGGTAATCTACAGGGTCTGTGAGGCACATGCAGACATTGAGAACTGTTGGCAGCACTGACATCATCACAAATACCACTTCTACAGCCATTCAAACCCCCATTCATGCCGGACTGCAGTCACAGGTGTTCACATACACATCAGACTTTGCATGCATGCATTTGAAATCCCCACTTTTCAGTGAGTTATTAGGGCCCACAGCAACATTTACATTGACAGTACTTTATTTGCATGAAAGTGAATCATTAAAGGCCCAGAAAACACATTTTCTCAATTTGCTTCTTACTATGAGAGATGTCTTCCCACATGAAAACAAAATAATCTGCTAAAGTAAGAACAGTTTCATTTATTTTTTTACATAAGAGAATTCTGTAGTTGTGCATTTGTCTGTGCTCTTCTCACTCGTTTGAAGTTGGCCCATCTCAGTTGGACTATTTAGTACACACATTCATGACCCTCTCAGAATGAACTGTAATCTTTTCATCTACCTCCATCATCAGGGCAAAATATAATTTGGTTTAATACTTGATTTGGTTTAATAGCTACGCTAATGACATTCCCATAAGCCTCAGCTTTGTGCTAATTAGCAAATGTTAGCATACTTACAACCTAAACTTAAGATTGTTATTTTTAATTAAACTACATTATACCTGCAAACAGCATGAATACAACTGCACTGTGAACATGCTAGCATGCTGATGTTAGCATTGATTTCACAGAGCTCCTAACAAGGCTAGACCATCTGTAGCTTGTTTAACTTTTAATAAATAATATTTGTGATGTCATTTAAACTCTGATTTAGATGCCTATGTAGTCATGAACAACCAATGTTATCAAGAAAAATGTAAATGTTGAAACTAGTTTCTATTGGCTTTAACACACATCATAGCCTATTCCAACCTATTCTGATGATGAGTACAGCCAAAAGAATTCTAGTCAAGTTTAGTTTCTAAACGTTGCAGCCAATATCTAGAGTGCTGCAATCAGCCTGGAGTAAACAAACAATAACCACATCTGTATTAAAGAAAACCATGTCCACCCCATCAAAGACCCACATTAAAGCAGAGCTAGGTTGGAATTGTTTTGTTGACCCACTCATCACCCTCAAACAGGGATTCATCCTGGCTCAGTCAACAAAGGCTATTGCTTAAAATGTACATTACATTGTTGTTTGACTTCTTTTTCCATCAGCTTTCTTCTTTTTGTGCCAGAATCATGTAGTCGTAATTGTTTTCTTGTTACTGAAGCAAATATTGTTGTAATGTATAAGTCTTGCATGCTTGAGAAGCAGCTTCAAGCATCATCTATATAGTTCTCTTCTGCAGGGCTCTGACCCTCCAACCTACCAGCCAGCAGATGTAGAGCAGACTGGCCGTACACTGCAGCAGACAGCAATCCTGCTCTAAAGACCAAACCCGTTGTCCAAACACTGGTATACCCTGTTCTAGCAGTCTTTTTTGTGCGGTGGATGACTGTAGAAGCTCAACCTTAGATGTGTTACTTCTTTGATGAAGATGAGAGAAAACCAGTTCAGTCACGGAGGAGGCAATTCTCTGTCAATGCTTCTCTCACACTGATTCTCCAGCAGCAGTTTGAAAGCTTGCCCAGCAACAGGGTTGGCAAAGGTGTGGAAGTGCAGAGCAGTGGAGATTTTTCTTGAGTGAAAGTATATGAAACACCAAACAATTCAATTCAAGGATCAAGTTGTTCTTGGTTTGTATGACTCATATCTCAGGCAGATCAGCCCAGACATTGGCTGATAATACAGAATATGTAAACAGAGGAATATGCTTCTTCTTTTTTTAAATCATACAAAAGGCACTCATGGTACAGTATTACAATCATTACGTGTTGTGTTTCCCAGCCATACACATTCCTTGATCTTCCAACGACAGGTCCATTTAGTCCCACATGGCAAAGGCACATGCCACGTGTTTCATTACTAGGGCTGTCCTCCATTAAAGAAATTCGTAGTCGACTGACAAATACAATTTTCGTTGACTAATCGCTTAATTGATTTAATCGACAGATCTGTAAAACTGAGTTCCTCCACAAATAATCCCGCAAAAGAACCACTTTAAATCTTGTGTTTACCAGAGATGTGCTCATCGTTTTTGTAAATAAATCGTTCAGCATTAAAAAAAGCATAACAAATGACTAATCTACTAAAGAAATCTTAGCAAAACTACCGAGTAGTCGACTAAGAGCAAAACTACAGACTAGCCGGCTAATCGACAAAGAGGAGGCAGCCCTACTCATTACTGCATTACGTTGTACAACCGAGATGTGAGGGACAAACCAGTTTTTCCTTGGCTCAATTATGGACTTTTCTTGGACTCTGCGGGATGATGTGTCAACAGCCAAGCCTTAAATTATTGTAGAAAATAATCCTTTCAACTCATTTGTTAGCACATTGTTTGAGTGTGCCACACATATGGGAACAAGCTCAGCGAGTGTGTAGAGGATATTGGGCGTTGTGTAGCTCAGCTGGGATTGTGACGTGCAGAAGTTTGTGCCACAACATCAAGTCACTGCCACTTACCTGCTCTATTGACCGTTAAACAACAGGTCGCAATAACAGTGGACCTTGGAACTGGAAACAGCTCCTGGTCTGCCCATTTGGTAATAAACAATAACTGGCTCATTTCACACTCTTCAGATCATTCTCTTGGCTCCTATAGCCGCTAGAAACAGGAGACAACCTTTATGTAGACATGTGATGTTAGCAACTGTGCCTTCCATTACACCTTTAGTGACTGTAGCTGTGTTCGAAACCATTCCCTATCACAGAAATAGTGCACTATATAGTTTGTTTGCCATTTTGTAGTGGTGTTTGAATTCTCTGCGGTTAATTTCATTCACTATATAGTCCACTATGAAATACTCACAATGCACTGCTAATTTGAGTGTACATACAATGTACCCTACATTTTGCTCCCGTATACCACAATGCAATGCGGCCGTGTTTTCCCGGAGGAAAAGAAGAAGCAGAAGTCACAGCGAAAACTGAAAAGGAAAAATCGTTTCTAAACAGTGGAACTGTAACATGCAACATTCCCTATATAGTTCACTATAGAGGGTTTTCACGGCGCGTCATCAGACGTGTCATCAGACGCGTCATCAGACCCGAAGTCGCCATGTTGAGGTACTCCGCATCACAACAAAGCACAGGCACTGAAGTAGATCCCGAACGGCGTTAAGGAAAATGGTTAATTATTGCCGTGTTTTAGGTTGTACCAATAGGTCAGACCGAGAAAAACATTTGGAATATTATCGATAGGATATACGAGGGAAAACTCTGTCTTGTTCGCCTTGAGTATCACAATGATATCATACAGTTAAGGTTAGGTTGATTAAAGACGTTATTGCATTACTTACTTTGGCCTTCACAGCACATTGGTCGTTAATGATTTGGTACTGCGCCTCCCTCACCCATCCACACACCATCTGGTTATAAGCCTCCAAACTTTTGTAGGATTTAAGGTCTTCCGCTGTGTATGGGCTCGGTGAGAAAACCAGGTAGTTGACTATATCGGGAACTGCAACTGAAGGAAGAATCACCGGGTCGCCATGGATCCAAGAAGAGGGAGCCAACTTGTAGGGTTCTGCACCGCCAGTAAACTAATTTCTCAAAATATCGCGCCTTTTTTGTGGTCCAAGTCCTTCCATGCCTTTGCATCTTGGACGCGTTTTGATGAGCTTTTCTGTTGTTTAGACATAAAGTATTAAAGTATCCAAAGTGCACAATACTCCATTACTCCATTCAGTTGTTTACACCAAGTGCCTCCAATATGGACATGCATCCAGGTTACCGCCCAGAACATGATGTCGGTGAAAACCCTCTATTTAATAAACACTATATAGGGAATAGCGAGTGAGTGAATGAGGGAACGGTTTTGAACACAGCTTGTGTTTCACAGTATTTCTTTGGTTTAGGTGTCAAACCAATTTGTTATGGTTATCCTGTTTGTTTTATGATACAAAAATGCCATAACTGTAACCTGTGCTAATGCTTGCACATTAGTATGAATAGTGCTTCCTGTAGCCTGCATAAAAAACGCTAGCTTGCAGTAGGAACACATTTCAGTTAATTTGGTGAACTCATGGATGTATTGTAAATCGTGTGCCACCTATAGCACAGATTCAATGCAAACTCAATTCAGTCTGGATTTGAAAGAACAATAGTTCATCTTGAAATACAATACAAGTCTTTATACTATATTATTTGTTGTTTTTTTGGCACCTGGCAACACTGACAGGTACACACACACTTTGCCTTACAAGTGGCTGCAGAGAGCATCTTCTCACGAACATGATGGATGTGTGGAAGAACAACTCGGGCAAATGGAAAAGTAAACAGCTGCGGGTGGTGAGAGTATTAGAGGAGATTATACAGGTGGCGGGCTGCGGGGCTGCCCCATTAGCATCAATACCGTTCTGGCTTTAGAGCAGAGGGGGTGTGCTGCTTCTAAGCCTTGCTCTGGGGCCACTCACTCCACTCCAGGTGTGACTCTGCTAAACTTGCCTTCATCCACCGAGGGGTGATAGAGGCTTAGCATTCCACTATTAATGCTGGAAACGGGGGGTCGCATGTGGTGCAGCAAGATCATAAAATGGAAGTTGTGTGTTTTTCTCACATTTTATCATGTATGGTTTATGGAGTATCTGAGGGCTATTTCACAAAACCAAGATAAGGGATTAAGCCGGGATTTCCCAGTTATCCTGGCTCAATTTAGCCTTGACTCGGTTTCACAAAAGCAGAAGCACCTAAGTTACCATGGAGATTTATTCTGTGCAGCTAGCCTGCTCCTGACTAGGCTTTTCTGTTCACTCAGCAGTGGTTTTACCCTATTGTTATCAGCCTGCATTAAAATACAACAGGTGCATATTGCTGTTCATTTAAGTACTGTTATTATTTAAAGTTGTGACCATTATTTTTCAGAATTATTCATGTGACAGTCATTGTTACTGTTATATTGCTGTATGCAGACTGCTATTCATATTGTTGTTGGCATATTATGGAAAATGTGTTTTAAATGTAGTATCTTACTAAGGGCAATACATACAATGCTGTACATGTGTATATGTGTTTCTATAGTTGACCAATGCACCTTGAATTGTTTTAGTTGATTCATTTTTTTTATTTTTATTCTTTAACAATAAAGGATCATGTTTGTTCCGCTTCCATGTGCATTGTATTTGGCATTCTTAGCACACAATTTGTGTTGTCCAGTAAACTGGGACTATAATTTGGGAGGATTGTACAATTTTAAGAACATATCCTAATTGTACAATCCTCCCAAATTATAGTCTTAGTTCACTGGACCAGTAACTATATAGTGATGTAGGCTACTGTACAACATGTAACAAAAGGGAGAGGACACCCCAATGGTTTTTGACCTTATATTTTGCTGGGGGGCAGGGGTGGTTCTACACTGAATTACACCCAGGGCGAGACCCTTTTTTTTTTTTTCACTGACTCGATAATCAACAGATTCTCTCCTCCTCCCCCCAAACACTGTCACTCACGACCAGAAGTCAAGACTAAACCAATTTACCTTGGTTTTGTATTACCTATTTTTATTAGCCATTTTACACAATTCAGAAAAAACAAAAATGTGCAGGAACTATAGGCCTGTATTTATAATATTATGAATGAAATGTGCGTTATTTGGAAGAAAGTCGAGGTGTGACTGACTTTAGCCCACTAATTCCATTAGTGTATTGTGATACAGTACACTGTGCCGCCTTGGGCAGCTGCCTGGTTCGCCCGTGCCAAAAACCGCCACTGCTGGGGGGAATAACAGATGAATATACTCTGTTACAGTCATGTTTACAGTGTGCATGGAATTTATCACTTAATTATCTTTATAGTTTCTAGATTTTAGAGTCCAATTTCTTCAGTGTCTTTCTTTTCTATGTCCATATATACGAGGGAGCAAAGCATATAATATGTAAGGAAGGAAACTCGGCCTCTGTAAAAAAATTTAAAAAGAAAAATTTTTAAACGCGAGAAAAAGCGTGGCAGATAATAGCAGACCGACTGAATGATAGTCTAAAAATATACATTTATGAACTACTGCTCTTTAAGGCCCGGACACACAGAGCCGATAATCGGCCGTTGGACAGTCTGGCGAGGTCAGTGACTTGAGTCTGTTCGGTGTGTTCCGTGCTGTCGTCCATCCGAGGGGCCGTCGTCCTTCATTTTGGCCGATTTGACATGTATAATCGGGGGGGCAGGCACTGCCGGCAGTCGGACTCAAATGACCCATCTGATTGGTAGAGTGCTAACCCGGAAACGAGGAGCGGAATGAGCGTGACTAGAGTCTCTAAAAATCTGACGAAAATCTTTTAAACTGACCTTTGTTGATCTGAAATGAAGACAGATTCAGCAGCTGCATGGCCTATTTCTCGCTTAAAATGTTTTCAGAAACACGTTTCGGTGAACTATTTTAGTACAATATGAGATCGTATTCTGAACAAGCTGCCATGACAGTCTGTCTTTGAATTTCCGGAGAAACAACACCCATGTGACGCGTTCGTCCAATCAGCTGCCGGTTTTCATTTTTGGGTGACAATACAGATTAGCGCCGCCTGCTGTTTTGGAGACGTATTACGTCTCGGCGCTTTGGTGTGTTCTGAGGAATTTTTTTGACCAACTCAGAGAGACTGATCAGTCCAACTGCCTTTTCTGCCGACGGTTGGCCATCTGGTTGGTGTGTAAGCAGCTTTACTGAAACCATTCAATGAGTCCCTTGTCATTTGCAAAAACGAACAGTTGTACACTTTGCATTAAAAGCGAGCAGTGGAAGTTAATATGACTTAGGAAAATTATATTTTAGCCCATGAGAGAGAGGGAGAAACAGAGTGAGAGAGATATTTACGCATCATATTCTAGCGTTATAGAAAATTGAGCTTCATGGTAAATTTCCTGAGTAACATTATCTGCTTACTTTTAAGGCAAAGAGTACAACTGTTAATTTGTGAAAATGATTAGTAGCCTAATCCTTGAATGGTATGATTATGATGGTTTCAGTTCACAGCAGTGGTCAGTAAATGTATATATTTCGCATTCAGTCGGTCCGTGATCGTCTACCTCACTTTCTCTCGCTGTTTCATTACAGCGGCCGTGTTTCTTTTCTTTTTTTTTTTACAAATAATGTGTTTCACGTTATCATACTTCCACAAGAAGCTGCTGCTCACTCTGTTTAAAGTATGTACAATGCGTATTCTCCATTTTAGCATCAGTAAATCTGTTATTGACCTTGCGGTCTGTTAAAGAAAGCCGTGAACGCATCTATCCAAATTACTTCATCCTGGCTCGACCTAGTCGCTTCTCCTCAGCCTGGCTTGGCCTTCATGAAACGCACCAACCCAGGCTGCACAAATTAGACTAGGTCAAGCCTCGCTTTATTGGTTATCCTGGATTTATAAATTCTGCTTTTGTGAAACAGCCCTCAGGTTGAAACTTGAAACTTGTCTGTTTTCTTGTGAAACACTGTGGCATCAGATGAATGCCAAATTGCCACAGCATTTGACAATGTGTCATACTTTTGATGTGGCTGACAAAGTAAAAATCAATAAAACAAAGAACTAAAATAATAAAAAATGGAGTCAGCTTGTACACAAATCTAAACTGCAAAAGGCAGCAGTGACTATCTCCACTCTGCAGGTACACAAAAGACATGGGTTAGTGGTACCCGTTGTTTACAATGGCATGTAAGTCAACCAGAACTTAATAAACGTTTACCTCACCTGTGTGCAACGCTTCGGTCAGTACAGTAGGATATCGTAAACTCTCGGCCCCGAGCGTGCAGTCACGCTGGACCTTAACGAGTCAATCCTACGTGTGACACCGGAGCAGCACAGCGCACGGAGACATCTGTCTAGACAACAGGTTCTCACTCCTATCTCGTAAAATACGGACGCTTGGTCAGGTGCCTTTGTCGTTGTTATTGACGCTAAAAGTCTCCTTTAGCATCATATAATGCGCTTTAACTAAACACGCTTGGTCTGGACTATCGGCGTCCCTTTTCTCGCAGTTATATTAAGGTAAAGGTCGTGGGTGGGCTTACGTTTCCGTGACTCGCTGGAATAACGGGACGGTTGAGTTTAGGAAAAGGTCGTGGGTGGGCTTACGTTTCCATGACTCGCGGGAATAACGGGACGGTTAAAGAAGAAAGCGACTTTAGGAAACGTGGCAAGTGGGACACAAACCCCGGTCTCATGAGTGAAAGTCCTGTGTTTGACCCATCCACCACACCAACCAACCTCCTTACGCGGAATTTCGGCCTTACATACTACTCGCTAAACCCTGTGTAGCTGCCTGCTCTCCCCGGTACGTTATACAAACACGCTGAAGGACGCCTTTTTTGTCGCTTCAGACACTGACAGCCACTGTCCAGACGTCCGTATTTTACGAGTTTGGAGTGAGAATGGGTTGGTCTGGAAACATTGTGGAATCAAGAACATTTTACAAACTTAGATGACATAAACATGGTAACGCTACAATCAAAAACTACATACCTCGCACTCGGAAGACACTGCAGAGCGGAAGAGAACGATTTGCTAACGGTTACACATGTGACACTAATTATTTAGCATGAGTCATGAGCAGCGCATCTATTTATCCAAATATAATCACACAGAGGAGCGAGAAAAGCAGGAAAGGAAGGTGTTTGTTACTTTCAAGATTTCTGTGTGTGTAGATTGATTGCCAATTAGACAGGCAGACAGAACTGTCTTGGTTGAGGTTTAGGGACAGGTATTGACGCCCCAGGCCCTCTCACTGGGCCTTTGTCTGGGATTTTTTGATAGGGTGCATTTGTGTTACCATGGGGGCATAGAAATGAACTGCTTTCTTATTTGCAATCCTCTGTTCTCTCAGAGGGAGCTGCTTTTGAATGCTAAACAGTGTTGCTATATCTTCAAAAGGCGACATTGGATTGATCCCCCTGAGCAACAGAGTTTTCCATCAAATCTAGGATCAATTTACCTCTGTGCCCCACCCATGCAGCTTCCACCATCTGAGAGTGAAAACACAGACCTAATGTTACATCAGGATACGGACTGGATGTTTACTTTTGTCCAGTTCCTTGGAGGCCACTGTCTAGTCAGAACATGTGAATATATTCATATCTCTCTCTTTAAGATTAAGATTACTCAACTAAACCACCATTAAAGCACAAAACTGCAAAAGAAAATACAGATATTTTCAAATAAAAATGGCTCGTTAAACTACCGATCTGCTGATGGTCTTTAATTCGGGATCGATTTGTTGTTTCTCAATGATCGGCTCGACAGAGAGAGTTTGATTGGTCCATTGATGGTTGACGTGCTCTCTGAATTATTCTTTGTGTGATACTGTATAGAGCTCAACAGTCCCGCCCACAGCCGGTGCTGGAAGTAAAAATACAGTATAAGCCATAAAATCGTAACCGTCAATGGTAGCCTTAAAACCAGCTATGACATGACTAAGCAATTGTATATGCTCATATAGACGCCAAAAGTTCATGGGGCACCAACCTTGTTTTGAGATAAATGTCTTTTATTCGCAATGTCTTGGATAAGTACTTCATTACCCACAATCCTGAACAATCCCACAGTGATGCCTTTGATTGGTGGAACTCATGTCATGTGACTGTTTGGTTAAACCCTAAACCCCGCGAAAGTCTGTGAGTCTTTGCTGCTGTACTGTGTAGGCTACTGTAACGTTACTGTCTACTGTACGATCTTTAATAAAAAGAAGAAAAAAAAACCTGTGTTGCGTTTCTGCACGGTAGACTTATCAGTGCAATCATGATCTCCTTGGCTGCCATGATGGCTTTTTTTCAAGGACGAGAACAAGTGTCCAAAGGGGTGAAAACCACTTTAAATCAGGTCACGTTATTGAATGTACTGTGTCCGAGGTTCAGCGTGTGGGTTTTGTAAGGGCCAGCATGAGGGACAAGACCTACAAAGTTGTGGTGAGGTTTGCAGGAAGGTTGGTAATGTTAGTTAACATTATCCATTCACTTTAGCTAGGCTACTGTAGCCTTCATACTGTATGAGTCATATCAATCATTTTATTATTTCACTATTACTACAGAAAGAACTGCTATTAACTGTACATTCACTATATAAAAATCACTACGTTTTGGAGGAAAAAGTGTGCGAGGCTGTCGTCGGATTGGGGCTCGGGTGTTTTGACTGAAATGGAAATGATCTCAGAAATAATTTGTTATTTAAAAAAAGACTAAAATGTTTTGACTAAAACTTGACTAAAATATATTGAGTTTTCTTTTGACTAAAACTAGACTAAAATGACAAGACTTTTAGTCGACTAAAACTTGACTAACAAAAAAAGATATGCGAATGACTAAATATGACTAAAACTAACAAGGACATTTGGCACAAGACTAAATTAAAAATAGGTGACAAAATCAACACTAGTTTACAGTGTGTAATCAGGCAACATGAAAGAACCAATCCAACTGCAGAAACAATAGACAGACTATAGAAATATCTTAGTAACATTAAAGCATTAGTGAGTAACTTTTTGATATTAATTAACGTCCGTTACATTCAAGCTTAGCCAAATGAGTTGCTACAAAGCAAATTCAGCTCCACACAACTCTCTCTGTATTTCTCTGTATGGCTATGTTCAGAAGACTGTGTTGTCCAGCGACTTTCCCTCGAAGAAGTTCGAGTCAAGATAATTACCTCTTCTGAAGAGTCCATCGTGTTTTTTAAATCCTCCGTGTCCTCCTCGACTACTAGCAACTGCGTGCTGGAGGAGGGTGGGGGCGCGATCACTGAAGGCTTGTATCATGTGGACGAGTTGACAGTGTTGTTGTCATTACTTAGAATTCCTCATGGGGGCGTTAGAAACTACGCACTATTGCTTTAACTAACTTGAAACATGAATCAGTAACATGATATAGCACATGTATGCAAATGACAATCCATTGCTGATTGTTATGTGAACAGTTGATTAGAAACTTTTACATTTTGCTTGTTGTTTTATGTTGAGATTCCAAGATTTAGCAGTCAAAGGTTGGACCAAAATTATGCAATCTGTGTTAAATTAATGGCTCCACATCTTTAATTGCTCCACAGCTGGACTTCAAACTGACTGGACAAATTGAGGAGGGTTGAAGTATTCAAGTGTCTCTTGAATTTGGAGCCTAAACCTCTTCTCTTAGAGGTTGATTTTCTAAACCTCCATCAGAAGAGTAGGCCTCAAGTGGGCTCTTCACGGGCATTGTGTCAAATAGTGTACCACACCCAACTTTTGGACAGCGGGACAAAGTCGCATATGGCTTGTTGCACAGTCTAAAGGAAGTGGTGACGTCACCGGCAATTGGTTTACAATGTGAGCTTTGGGTGCATGTTAACCCATTGATTACTGTATGTTTCCACATGCATGGACGGATGATCAACTGTAGCCAGTTTGGAAAATAATCACTCCTCAAATCAAGGATTTACATTGTACAGCCTCAATTGCATTCACAATGCAAAACAACATCATGCATAATGGTAATTGAAGTCTGTACATTCTAAACTTAACTGACTACCGTCTTCATAAGTACCCGTACTTATGCACCTTTAAGGTAATTGGGGGAGGACAATTATCATATGTCACAGCCTGTACAGAAAAATGATGTTTGGGCTTGTATTATGACCCACAAAATACAATAAAAAAATCTAGCATTAGAAAAAGATTTCTCCTCCAATGACATGTGCAATTATAAAACGATTAGCTCAAATCAACATCATACGAAAGAGGATTACGGACACGTGAACATTTTATTTGAGTTCTTAGTTTAAAGTCAGAATTATGAGCAAAAAGTCACAATTGTGAAAAAAAAGTTTCAAAAGTTCAAAATTCACAGTTCTGACATTAAAATCAGAACTCAAATACAATTTTCACATTTCCCTAATCCTCTTCCGTAACATCCCATATAGTCTTGCTTTGACAGACCCTCCTCCAAAGCGCGCTGGAGGAGAGTCTGGCTACTCCACATAGCATTCGGGGATGGCAGGAAAACGTGCTCTGGTTCATTGGCATTTCATTGGCACTAATCACAATCATCTTGGGTGGTGCTAAGCACTGGAGATAAGCTGCGGTGCCGCTGCAAAATAGGCTCGGAAGGAACTTGCTTTGGTGGAACGTGTATGTTTAAAAGTTGTTGGATTTACCCTGCAGTGATCTGAGAAAAGGTTAACCATAGTCTAGGTGGATTTTTTCCGGCGGCAACGGAGCAATCCCGGAAGTGGAACATCAAGGATACAGACTACATCCCATTCAACACCTATGATTCAAAGTCATTTGCACAATAAGTATCCCTCCATGTCTGAGAATAAAATGTGAGACTAATGAGCAACTGCCGCTACGGAAGGAAGCCATTCATCTGCACACACACAGCCATAACACAGAACTGGTTTAAAATTGGCAAAGTATCCCTATAATAATAATAATAATAATAATAATAATAATAATACGCTATATTTTGAATATTTTCACCGCTTTACCTTGCTTTTGACCAGTTCAGGACAAGTTGCCGTCCGGGAAATGCAGAAAGCATCACTGTAAGTGTAGGGACATTTTCAACCTCTTCCCCTTCCCTACTCTTTCCCATTTATTGCCATGACAGGGATGAAGCGAGGCTTTGAGAGACGGATGAGGAAGGGAAACCCTCCTGCTTGTCTTTCACACATTCCCCTATTTTTGGGGGGGGTTGTTTGGTTTACTCATGAGGAGGCATTGTGGCTCAGATCGCAACCATAGACTGTTATCATTCAAGTGCTCCTCTTTTGTTTTGATGCTCTCTGCAGCTTTGTGTGTTTGTCTCTCCTCACCCTGCTCAGTGACATTTGGAGGATGCTATTCATGGAGACTTTGCAGCTCGTAGTACAGAGACACTGGAATCTGATAGTTCTTTGAAGTTCAGACTCCGGGACAATAAAAAATATATATTTTAAGACTCATTTGACAGCCAAAGTAATTACTGTTTTTTCTCTTTTGTTATTAGTGTATATCTCAAGCCATTTCTTTGTTCTTCCTCGCTGTTGTTTGAAAGACGACGATGCCTTAGTATAGATATGCAGCACAAATAAATCATACTTTCTCAGTGTAAACAAAGGCACTAGATATAGTCATGAGACAGACAACAAACTGGATGAAAGAAAACTCTACCCTTGAAATTCCTGAGAGCACTTCATAGCACACTTCCCAGACGTTGACTGTTTATTCAGTTCAACAGGTAGAAGACGAGACAAGATAAATGTTCAATGATTTCTGTTGGGAAATCAGGTTATAAATACAGGCAACAGATGTAGTACATCTCATTAAGGATCAGATTCTAAATTTGTCTTAATTAAAAGCTGAACAGAGGGGTTTTTTAGGTAAAGACTTTTGAAAGGCAGAGAAAAGTTTATAACACATTATTGAATTTAAAAAAAAGTGTTCTGACTTAAATCCCTAGGAGCCTAAAAATAAAGTTTTTGCTAACTACCAACTCTACCGCATACAATAAAACAGTTTAATAGTGATTGCAATAGTTAAAGGGGAACTAGGCAGGTTTTTTAGCATAATTTACCTTCACTGAACAGCTTCGGAGTCATTGGAATGGTTATATTACTTTTTTCAGGTTGAATGATGGTCGTCTCGCTCCCCCCCTTGCGCCTGCGAGAGGAAAAACCACCCTTGCAACTTGGCCGCCGGCCATAGTGTCAGGAAGTATCGCGTGATATCAGGTCTGGCGATGTATTGAATTGCTTCACGGCACCGCACACATACGCCCATTCAGGAACCGGCTAACAAGGTAACAGAGTTTTTCACACTATCGTCATGGCTGAGCCGGCAAAAAAGAAGCAGAAAGCTAGGAAACAGCAGACTGATCGAGAGAGGACTCAGACACAAGTAAACTGCCAAATATCTATTCTGAAGCTGTAGGGGGAGCTCTATAGAGAAACCTGCCAGCAAAAAGCGAGAAAACAGCGAAGAAATGGCCAAAACTGCATAGCGCCCCTTTAAATATAAAGGTCGATACCACTTTCATGTACTGTTTGTACAGTAATTAGAAGGCCACAGCCAGCAGCCGCTTAGCTTAGCTTAGCATTAAGACTGGAAATGGGGAAAAACAGCTTACTGGGCTCATTCCAATGATAACCAAGTCCACCTACAAATTAAACAAATGTCATATACCGTGTTCAACCTATTACCTCCTGACTGCTCAATACAAAACCATTTCTTGTTATAAATATATCACATGTAGGCTACAGACTTGCTTCGTATTTATTTCCCCATCTTTATTGAAATGAAGTGATGACTTGGTTTCTGAATGCTCTGAAGTTGATGTCCTCGTCTTGTTTTCTCTCACCTTCCACCTCTAGAGCAGTGAGCAGCACTAGCCGGTAGGAAGAGTTGATTAAAAAGTAATAAAGCTACAGAGGGAGAGACGGACAGAGAGAGATTATTTAAGACAAGAAAGAGAGACAGAGAGAGATGTATGATTGCACTGGGATCATCTGTTTTTGGCCAGACTTCCTCTTGAGTATTGCTTTTGATAGCTGACTTCATTAAGCATGAGTTTACTAGCAGAGACACTCTTGGCTGATGATGAGTAATGCAGTCAATATTCTTCAGACAGATAATACCTGTTCAGACTGGACACACAGCAGCGCAGCATTGCTACAGCTGCTCGCTTCAAATGAAGGACCTGGCCCAGGGGATCGGTTGGTCATCTGTTGCACGGCTCCCAGAGTTTGTTTCCAAAGCTTATAAATCTGGACAGATTGAAGCTCCAGCCTGCAGGGAAAAAGCCATTTAATTTACAGTTATTAAAAACAAAGTGACTCTCTCCTCTTCAATGTTCTCTCCTCCTCTCCTGGAGCTACAGTGACTATATTTATACAGAAAACAAGTAATTGATTTTCAGCCCACAAAAAGACAGTTATGATTGCTTTGGATGTAGAGGTAAATGCAGGTGTACTGCAGATTACTAAAATACAATTGTGGTGCAGATTCAATAGGTTCAATATAATATTGTTGTTCCTTTTTGCAAAGAGCAAAGCAAGCCTCAAAGAAAAATTCTCAATTGAAAACAAATGTGTCTATGCTATGGTTTACATGCTTTAGTGGTATAAATTAAATTTGCATTATTTACTTTTGGCCTCAAATATCAGGCGGCCATCTTTGTGTACAAAAGCCAACATCAGCAGAAAGGTAAACCAAACTTTCTTGGTTGGTTCAGTTTGTTTCGAGTCTATTTCAAGATCAATCTTACAAGTCTATTCATCCATCCAGCCCTTTGAGCTGTCTGCAATCATTCTGCATTAAATCAATCCCACTGTGTATGTTTGTACACAGGCCTACAGACTGTGCGGCAGTTGGGAGGAAACCTACAGTTTATCATCAAATGTTGCTATTTGTAGCCCTTCGAAACCTATAATGAAAACCCAATTTATCTACTGCAAGAGAGACAAAAATGAAAAACCCTGTCACATACCCTGCTACATACATGATATTGAAAGACTATGTCTCAGGCAAAATAATGAAAGTATGAGTATGTTCCTTGGAAGTAACTCAGTGTCGTAGGTAGTAGGCTAGTTAGCCAGGCCTGCTAACCTTTGCAACTAGCATTAAAAAAGGCAAACGCACTGTGTCCAATCCTTATTTTGCCCTGGTTTCGGAAAGACTAAAAAAAATACACTATCCTCCACACATTTTATATAAGGAGTTTTGCTCCATGCACACATGTTTTAACATGGAGAAATCCAAAGATTACTTAGATGAGACAAAAAAATGAACACTTCCTCAATCTGTGGCATCTCGCAGCAGAAGCAGTTTGAAACAAGAGCCTGTGTGGAAAAGGAGAATATCAACGGTTTTTAGGCACAGGAAGTCAAAGGAACTCTGCACTGCAAACCCAGGGCAGTCTTTATCAGCTACATACGTACACCATCTTTCTTTCTCCTACTCTCCCTGTTTGCACACATTAAAATATCATCATAACATTTACATTTATCTATTAATTATTTGAGTTGTTCAAACCTGCTCAAAGTGGGCTCTTCATTCCAAAGCCCATTTTTAATACATCAGAGGCTCTCCTAAGGGTGGTATTAGGTCCATATCTAACACACAAACACACACACACACTTTGAGAAACAATATGGTCTGCTTTTAGAGCAGGCAGATGAACAAATGCACTCAGACGGAGGAATTTGGGTCTCCTCTGCCTTTGTGTGAAATATTACAGACCTGATTGGAAGTGACACAGCTATAATTCCACATGGTGAGAGGGACCAGCCTTTGCTTTACCATACACACACACACACACACATACACACACACCTAATTTTCTCACATTTTCATCAGTATATCGTTATGCTTATTAGAACTGCAGAATCACATCATCTATTATTCTATAGCCTGCTGGCATGGTGACAGTGCACGGAAATAAGCACTGATATACAGCTAATGCTTTAGACAAACAAAAGCACAAGACGATGTTTCTAGAGATGCTTACACAAGGATCAGTGCTGAATTAAAAACGCCAGAGTTGGAAGGGAATAGTCTAGACATACAGTGGAGGAGTGTTCCACATTTAGTCTTGTACTTCGACCTGTCTTTGTTGATCCTATCAAATTAAAAATCTATCACACAATACATACTCTAATACATGTGTTGTGTTGCATAACTCCTACAAATTAGAAGTCGAAGTTCCTTAACCTCAAAGGTGATTTCTACATGATTTAGTAGATGCACCTATTAATAAGTAACGATTTTTAGATTAAATGAGAATGTAGAGCAATATGTACCAATCGTTTTGATGGGATCAATGTAATTTCCAAGTAATTTTTCATGTATCACTTTATTTTCATTAACAGCAATAAAGAAAAACAGACTTTGGGTAAAGACCCAGGAGTAGGTAGAGAGATTATATCTCCACACTGACCTGGGAATGCCTCGGGATCCCCCAGTCAGAGCTGGTTGATGTGGCTAGGGAAAGGGAAGTTTGGTGGTCCCCTGCTGAAGCTGCTGCCCCCGCGAACCGGATAAGCGGTGGAAGATGAATGGATGAAAATGCAGAAAAATAATTAGATTTTATGTTAATGTTCTAATCTCCTTGGATCGATTTTTTAATGAAACTAGTGCAGTGCCCGTTCAAAACGTTCTCATTAGGAACGGGACGATTGCTTGGCCTCCGGTATTGCTGCTTGCAGCTTGATTGAGAACCGCTCATCCAAACAACTTCAAACTCAACGTTGCGCCTTGGGTCCTGATCAATACACCTGCCATGACATGAGGTGCTTCCCATGTCGCTTAAAATGCCTCGTCTCCTACACTTGCCTCCCTTCTTCGAGTCTTAGTCCCTCGCACCGAGGAGGTACGGGAGAGACGCAAGAAAATCATGGGAGGAGAGAGGAACAGAGGAAATGTGTTTCAGAGTGATAAGACGTCCTTTCCTCTGAAGCGTCACATAAATACGCTAGCTGTATGGGCAGAGTTAGCAACTCCTTCAGCTGCATGGCTTCCGAGAAGGCTGCTCTTGTGTATCCTCGCTCATGGCTCCTCAGTGATCCCTCCTTGATGCTCGCTCCTCAGGGCAGAAATAAGAGCTTAGAGACCTTCACCGAGGAGGGACGGAACAACATTCGGTTCAGTCGAGGACAGAGGAGTCGAGGAATTAGCAACATGAGATGCACCCATAGTTGCATCCTATAGCAATGCTAGCGTAGACGTGTCATTTGCTAACAGCTATTTCATTCCGAAAAGTACATTGTTGATGCTTAAAATGTTAAAAAAAAGTTTGCTACAATGTAACATCTCCAGTCTCTTTCTTCAACTGTTCTTGGATGTACTGTAGCGAGCGACGAAGAGAAAGCTGTACCAAGCATACCGCTTGGCGGTGTGACAGTTATTAGTGGTCCTCATTCAATACACTACACCAGTCATTCCCAAACTGTGGTCCGTGAGGGTACTGCAGGTGGTCAGTGGAAAAGCTAAATAAAATATAAAATAATATTTTTTTAACCTTCATTTTACCAGGAAAGTCCCATAAAAATTAAGAATATGTATATTGATATAAAATTTAAATTAAATTGTCAAGTTATTGTGTGATTACTAAAATAGGCTAGTGGTGCTCGGCCGTGACGTTCAAGTCCAGGGGCCCGTCTCAGAAAACCGGTTTAGTGAAAACTCTGAGTTTGTTAACCCTGAGATGAGGGAAACTCTGGGTTTTTTGTTTCAGAAAGAGAGGTAACTTCACCTCAGAGTCAGTTACTATGAGCCTGTGACCCTAACCTGGTCGGGAGCAGGTTTTCTTCAAGAAACCTCGAGTTTCTCTCAGTCTCCTCCCTCTGACACCAGCCCAGCCTGCTGACACAGCCCTCTTTCATTTCCTCATTCATTCATTCAGTCTGTATCAGGCGCATTTTGTTACTGTATCTGCATGAATAAAAAAAACAGGGTTGGTTTATTAACCAAGTTACTATAAAACGACTAATAAGACTAAGACTATAAAACGTTTTTTTTTCTCATAACATGGCATTTCCTTTCGTCGACGATCCCGTTGATGAAGCTGTATTAGCCTACTTCGCAAGGTGTTAAACATATGTCGGGAGATGATATTGAGGCCCCGACGTATTTTCATTTCCAGATAACTACCTATTTGAGCGGTATCGTTTTTCTCCCTAGTCTATCAGTTATGTAGCCTACATAACCTTATCCGTCCTCATATCACTAACAGCACCCATCGTGGACATGCTCTAGGTACATCCCAGCAGATTATATGTGTTGCATTACATTTTTTGCAAACGGCAGTTTTCTTTACAACATTGGTAAGAATTGTAGTAAAGCCACTGTATAGCAAAGCGTCGTCAGAAGAGTGTGACTTGCTCTGAAACGTGTTTTAAATGTTTTTGTAGTGTTCCCTGGCCACAAACCAGTAAGAGCCATTAAAAACGAGTTCCACAGTATTGTAGGTAAATGATGTAAACCCCTTTGAAATAAAAGATTATGAATTATAATTTTGTTAAAGGGATACGTCACAGTTTTAGCAGAGGCAATAGACTACAGCCAGTAGTAGTAGCTACTTCCGCATGTTTTCAACCCACGCATAGGGGCTTGGATTATCGTCTTTATCCGAAGGTTACCGAAGCAAAACGAGCCATCTTGAAGCTAGGTAACAGGGAGCTCTGTCTTTTTAGCAGAAAACTTTTACAACAATTATGTGCATTCAAACTACTGCACGTGTACCACTGTGATATATTGGTACAGATCGGAGAATATGCAGGACACTTTATTACAGACGGAATACTCAACACACTACGTGAGCTTTGCCTGCTACAGAAACCAGCACCTCAGCCGGTGTCGCCCGATGAAAATAGCTGGGGAAAGGGACCTCGACAGCACTGTGCAGAAGTTTGAGGCAAGCTAGGTGGAAAGCTAACGCTAGCCGGCCACCTGTTCCATTAATCCTGCTTGCAAGTGTCCGCTCATTAGACAACAAACTGGACTACATCCAACTTCAATGAAACTCCCAACACGAGTTCAGAGACTGCTGTGTTTTTGTTGTTGTGGAAACATGGCTGAACAACAGTATACCGGACTATCCAGCTACCAGGCCGGCTGCTCTGTCGCCGGGTAAGACTAGTGGAGGTGGGCTGTGTTAACACGGACTGGTGCAGAAATGGGGTGATTTGTATCCAACTAACTAACTGCTAACTGCTGGTGTAGTTTGTGACTTAAATGCCGACCATTCTACATTCCACGCAAATTTACGGCTGTGTTTATACTCTGTGTTTACAGCCCACCAAGCGTTAATGCTAGTATGCGTTAGCTGAACTTTACGGAGCCTATAACATGTGTGCACTAAATGTAGCCTGTTTCGTATGTCGTTTGTATATAATGTTTTTATATATTTTAAATGTGTATCTCACTTGAGTTGAGTTGACCGTCTCACTGTCTGTCTGTCTGTAAACGGTAGGCGTGGCTTGGGAGTGGACTCTAAAGCAGCAAAGCAAGCGCATTCTTGGTGCGTTATTGGCGTCTTTCATCCACATGAGCCAAAAACACATTTTCTATCTTTTCTCGGCCTAGAGGCCACCAATTTCTAAAATAAATTCACATTACTACATAAGTGACCCAATTTAAAGATATATTCATCTTTCTAACGTTGAACTGTCCCTTTAATGATGGTGCTGCAGCCTAAATGGGATTAGTAGGCCTAGGACTTTTTTGCCCGCAGTATTTCACCTAAATGAAATAGATTATAGGTTCAACACCATTTCACCAGTAATATTATACTCATGATTAAATATGACATACACTATATTGGAATATGCGCATTTACTCTAGCAGCAATTTTCACCCACGCAAATTTTCTCTCTTTTGCAGCAGCCGCCGTTTTAAAACTTTTTTTTAACGAAATACATGTTCAAACTTGCTGTATGTGCACATGAGTATTTCCACCGACCCATTTGTGGTTGTTGCCATGGTGAATCGTATCATGGCTCCATTCATGCTGCCTTTTTTATTGTGGTGGTGCATGCGCTTGAACCAACTCATATCAGCTGTTCTGGAACCGAAAACTCCCATCTCAGGGTAAATCAACTCAGACATCAGGGTTAAACTCAGAGTTTGTTAAACCTCCTTCCTGAAACGGGCCCCAGTGCCGTTAGAACCACAACATGGATCGTTGGATGGCAAAAGGTTCTCTGAAGAGAAAAGAGGCAGAGGTTACCAATAATGAAGCGATTGCAGCCTGTTGTTCAAATGAACCCGATTATGCCCTTGGGCACTTGAGTAAATAAATAAATTAAATATGTGGCAGCCGTTGTGTGCAGTAAACTCTCTTTTAACAAGCCTGTTGTACTGATGCGATGACCAGTTATAGCTTTAGTGCTAGTAGGCCTATTAAGAGGTGTGGATTAATTCAGGTTTGACTGTGTGTAGACATATTTTATTATGTGTATTATGAGGTGGTCCGCGAAAATTCTTGATTACAAATAGTGGTCCACACACACAAAAAGTTTGAAAACCCCTGCACTACACAGTGTGTACATACATCACTAGTAATACATATGGCCCATAGAGCTCACATTCAACTCTGCACTTCCTTGGATCCTCAGCAATACGTCCGCCAAGTGTGAAGTCAATCAGATGAACGGTTGTCAACAAAATTGAAGGAAAGACATACAGACATATAGACAGACTCCTTCAACTTTAGTTAGGTGGACCAGTTATTTCTTGGTTATGGATTAGGTTGCAAGGGATATGAAATAGGAATGTTTTCAGAGTGTAAACAATCCATAACCCTGTATTTGTGCAAACCGTAGTTCCAAACACAGCCTCACACACAGCCCTTTAGGAATAAAACTTTCAAGGGCAGATGTGTAGAATGCTTAGCTTGTAGGTGAAGTGTATTTCCCCAAGCACACATCCAAGATCTCCTTAGTTCGGTAAATTTCTTTAATTATTACAACCCTGAAGCGGTCTGACTGAAGCTTGAGACGTATGACTAAAACAGCTGCAATAATTCAACCTAATAAACTCAGCAAAGGCCTTAAATCGACCCAAGGGACGATTTGATTCAGCCGACTCAAGTCGGATTTACAGAGCGTTTTGTTTCGTCTAAAATGCTGCTGCACAATTTAAGTGCAGTCAGTGTTAAAGCTTTTAATTTGATTGCATTCCAGTGATAGGCTGATCTCAGAACAGCACACATTACTCTCAATTACCTGAAAACATCTGTCCTTCTTGTCACAATACTCTTTGCTTCTAACGCTCCCTATAAACTATTGAGTCATCTTTGAAGGGGAAAGCTTAAAGAGCAGATTTGGCAAAGCTGGATCATTCAAAGACATATCTGCAGGCACCTAAATCAAACAATGTTTTTGCTTAATCCTTTATCTAGGTCATATCTACTGTTACCATCTGGCTGTGAGGAGCAAGGAGAGTTCAGGGCAATTAGACTCTCACTGACATGTCCTCTCGTGTCATAAAGAAGCTAAAATCAGAATTGTTCTGGTTATTTCACATTGTCTACATTCCCTTCGAAGGAATGAAATGAGAAATATTAAAAAGTATGAGGTTGTGTTGATACTGGCGATCAAAACTTCTGTCACGAATGCAAAAGCTCCCATTTAAATAGTTTGGTAGGAGTTACTAATGCAGACAGCCAGTTATTACCCACACTCTAATTTCCTGTCCTTACTTTAAAGTTAATCCCCTGTACGTCACTCTTCTTTTCTTGTACTGAAACTAAATCTAGCAATTAGCGCTTATCGTCTCATTTTGCAGACAATAGCTCTAGCTGAAATGAGTTCATGGTTGCGGTGCTTTTAATCACAACCCTGGACATTAGCCATTAGAGGAACCAACAGCTGTGCTTACACCCACCCAGCTCACAATGGAGCCCACATGGTCATTATGGGAGGTTACTAATAAGGCTCTCTTTAACATGGGGAATCAAAAGAGGGCATTAGTAGTGAATATGGAGGATAGTTTCATTTTGGCCTTCAGTCATTCACCCAGGAGTACACAGTAACACTGAGCCCTGTAGGCAGCTGAGGGCATGTCATATGATGGGCTTGCATTTATTTGCCGGTTTCACAATATTTAACCATGAACACCAGTGCTTAGATAAGAGTAAAGGCCGCATTAGAAGCTCAAATTCAGCTAAAGTTAAAGCAATACATTTTGAGAAATATGCTTATTCGGTTTCTTGCCAAGATTTAGATGAGAACATTAATACCACTCTTTCATCTGTATGGTAAATATGATGCTACATCCAGTAGATAGTTAGCTTAGCATCAAGACTGGAATCCGAGGGAAACAGCTAGCCTGGCTCTGTCCAAAGGTAACAACCCACATATCGGCACTTCTAAAGCTCATTAATCATGTTAAATCTTGTTGAATCAAACAGAGAAGAAATCAAGTGTAAAAAAGTACGATGTGGTTTTACAGGTTGTTATGTGTGGGACTACTTCTCTGCAGGGAGTGGTGACTTCCAGTAGTCAAATGGTTGCCTGGCAACCTCATGCTAAAGTCACTTCATTTTTGTATAAATTAAACATATGAGCTATATGGTGTCCATTAGTGATTGAAGACTGGTGGTTAGAAAGGTAGGTGAATCAAATTAGTCTAACCAAATACAAGTAGAAATTATAGAAATGGTTTATTACAATGTTGACAATTTAAAAAGGTAACTTCTTTTTTTTAACAAATACACTGCCAGTTACTTAAAATTACCAGATGAAAGGGTGAAGTGGGCAGAGGCCAGCTGTGGATAGGCAATCTAACTCAGGGTGTGTTCCAGGGGTGCTTAAACTTACCCACCACATGTGCTCACTGCAATCGATAGTCACTGCAAATCGTGTCACCCCAAATTGTGTCCCAGTGCTATTATCACTACAAACTGTGCAGGGACCCCCACTAGCGTGTCTAGCCTCGAGAACAAACAGTTGGTCATAGCTAAAATACAAGCAGACTAAACATGGAGAGTGCTGCCTGGTGGCACTTTAACAAAGTCGTAGTAAATGAATTAAAATACTAAGAAACTAAACCAAGGCAAAACAGCAGCTGACAACCTTACACCATGTGCACAGTAGACCAAGAAATATATCACACCACTCCAACTTTGAATTCCTAAAAGGTCACAGAGAGGGTCCCATTTGGCAACTGACAGGCAGAAAACACCAAAGAGGCAGCCAATGATGGCACAGGTGCCTTAAATAACCTCAGCTAATGAGGGGGGTTTGGTCTGGGTGGAGCTATTTTGATACTAGGGAGGTGCGTTCAAGAGCAAACAGTGCAGGGCTGAACACCTGAAGTTCTGCATACAAGCAAATCCCACTAAGCTAACTGGCTGCTGGCTGTATCTTCATATTAAAGCTTCCTAAAAATGCCAAACTACTCCTTTAAGATTGAACAAACTGTACAGAGGTGTATAACCAGATGAGGTTTCCATGAAAACACATATGGTGGAAATGAAAATTACTGCAACCAGGTAAAAGTGCAATATTGGAGTTAAACTTTTTTGTTTTGTTTGCAACAAATAGCAAGTAATTATGTCCCTCTTGCCTTAACTCCACTCGATTGGTTTTGGAAGAGCTCCTAGGGTAAGACTCGATGGATGGATGAACAGATGGACAATAGATTTTTTTCTTCCACTTTCCTATCTTTAGATCTGACTTTATTGAACTTTGCAGTCCAACTGTTCTGCTCTCTGACTCGCAGTTTGGATGTTGCATTGAGGGATCAAGTCTCTGGCTTTCGCCAGCTTGCGTTGAACCAAAATTGAACAGGTTGTAGAACTGTACAAGGCGAAAAAACAAACATACACAACGAATTACGTGACCCCAAACATGGATTACCCAAGTCCTTTATTTTACCTGACCTTTAGCCCTGATTATCACGTGTCGACATGCGGTCTGGTGCTTTAGCAGCAGCGGGGATCAGAGTTGCTATAACTGCTCTTGTTAATACACTGACAATCCCTCATGTCTCTCTCTCTCTCTCTCTCTCTCTCTCTCTCTCTCTCTCTCACGCACGCACGCACACACACACACACACACACACTCACTTTCTTTGTCTCTTTCCATTTATCAGGTAAAAAAAGAATTTTATTATTATTGATTCAGTGAAACAATTGATGCAGGAAAAACGAGTCAGGGGTTGTCACTCATTGATTTACTTGTCAGTGCAAATCTCTGATCAGCAGCTGCAGTATCATGACTGTGTTTACATGCATGTGTGCGTTTGATAAAATGGGAGGCGCTGGACGCAACAACAACAGCAGAATGAATGCGAGAGAAAACCGATCAAAGCAATATGAGGCAGCAGCAAGTAAATAATACTTTCTTATTGAATTGACTAATGCTTTCCTCCTATGGTTTGTATTAACAAAATCCCTTCAATGTCTGAGCATGCTCACAGGCACAGTATAATTAAGCCTAACACTTGCACTCGTGGAAAATTCACAAATAGCGTCTTGTTTCGTCGACTGGCATGAACAATTCAGAACCCCATTTCACAACACATACACCTTGAGTGAAGATAATTTACATCAGCCTCATTTTTAAGTCAAATACAGACATTGTGACAATTGTGACGGTTTAATCTTTTCTCTTTTTCACCATAAAATCTTGAAAGAAATGTGCATCTGCTTAAGCAAACAAAGCCCTAGATGCACTGTTTTGTTTTCGCGCTTAATGTGACACGATGCTGAATCACATTAAGCTGTGCCAGCTGGTAATGACAAAAATATGGATAAAAATTGTGATATTGAAACTCGAGTGTTTCTTTACAAATTGGGAGTCTCAGACAACAAGTAAAACTGCAGTTAAACTATAAACAACAACATAAATGTGCCATTTACATGAGAGGACTTCTCAAATATTAAGTCCTCCTATAGATTTATTTGGATATGAGTCATTTTCCATGTTTTTTTTTATATTAGATAGAAACCAATATATTAGAAGTGAGTTTTTAGTGAGTATGAATACTCTTTCAGATTATAGAAATGTATTGAGTTGATTCTAAACATAATATAGCAGAATAGCACAAAGCAACTTTTGTTTATGAGACAGGTGGACTGGTGCACAGGTCGGACCCATAATGTTACCTCGAGCTCTCTGTGAAATCCTGGCATTTGATGCAAAGTATTATTTTAGTTTTGAGTTATTTGCATTATTTAATAACCTTAAAAAGCAAATACAGGGAAACAGTTCTGGGACAAAATAATCCCTAACTAGATCTCATAGATGCCTCCTCTTTGTTTTTCTTTGTCTTCTTCCTGTCCTCTTTAATCCATCATTAAACAATTTGTTTCCCAGGCGTTATCTAGTTTATGCATTACTGGCTGCAATGCTGGATTATGTTTATTAATGGAGTTATCACCAGAGGAATCTGCACTACACACCCTGAGCAAAGCAGTAACACATTGATTTTCTGTCCAAACCAAAGTGTGTTTGCCTGAAGTGATCTTTTTTTTTTAAAAGGCAACCAAAATCATGGAAGCAAACCACTGCCATCTAGTGGACAAACTGTCTACATGCTCTGATATAGGTATGTGTTTGAAACAAAGAAACTAACTGAGGCCATGTTTTATATGAGATGTACCTAAACTATTGTTCTGAAACACATATGGGATTGGTACATTTCAAGCAATGTATGAAACCTGTTTCGAGAGGGAGGGGTTTTGTTATGAGTGCAGGGATAGATTTGAAAATGTCACCCTATTTCTAGTCTATATCGTTAACGTTCCACTTCCGGGATTCCTCCGTTGCCGCAGGAAATTACGCCGGATGCATGTATATCTGTTTCATTTCGCTTTCTTTGTGTTGTAATTTTAAAGATAATTTTTTGGGCTTTTCCGCCTTTCATTTTGACAGGACAGCTAGGTGAGAGAGAGTGGGAAGACATGCAGGAAATCGTCACAGGTCAGATTCGAACCCTGGACCTCTGTGCCGAGGCATAAACCTCTCAGTAAATGTGTGCCTGCTCTACCCACTGAGCCAACCCTGTCACGTTTGTGTTGTGTTTTTAAACTCTGGTGATTTATGAGGACTATTGTTAACTGCTCCTCAGATCTCTGCAGGGTAAATTGAGACAGCTTGCTAGACTATCTGTCAAATCTGAGTTTTCTCTCGCACGGCTATTTTACAGCGGCTCCATGCAGAGCTTAGCGCCCTCCATGACGGTTGTGATTGGTTTAAAGAAATGCCAATAAACCTGAGCACGTTTTTCTCCCATGCAGGAATGCTATGTGGACTAGCCAGACCCTCCTTTCTCCGCAGCGCGTGGATGGTCTGGCAGAGCGAGACTTCCCTATTTCAAACATTTCAGTCTGAAATTGCTTAGTTTTTTCATGTCTCACCTTCCTCACTTTACCCCCCACACTAAGGTCAAATTTCAGTTCTTCTGAGTTCATACCACTGCTCCTATCAGAAGATGATTGGCAGCAAACGGCAAGCCTCCAGAGTCCCACAGGTCTGTTTTGTTTACTGAGAAAATGTGGCATCCTTGAGAAGCCTCTCTGCTTTATTTATTTATTTTCTTTCTGAACCAACTGCAGTATGCTAATCCTTGAAGACTTTCGCTCCCACCTGTCAACCCTCATTATTTTCATGCTATGTTTGAGCTAAACAATGTAGAGTAGCTCGTTGCCAGTGAAATGTCCTCCTATCTTACAGTAATAAAGATGGAGATGGCAAAACAAAACAGGCAAAGACTTAATCAAATATTTACTTATGCCAAGGTCAGTTGCCATGGTGATTCTTAGACACTGATCACATTAGTCTATACAATTAAAATAAACTTTTGAAATTTTTTTAATTGGCTGTCAATTGTTCATGGATAACTGAAAGGATATGTTCACATTTTCACTTACTGACTTGATTACTTTACAACATGAATGCTGTTTTCTCTACTATTTACCTTGTGATGGTTATAATGAAGGATAAAATATGTATAACTTTCTCTAGTTGTAAAATCCTGTTTTAGAGTCAGAGGTTTGTTTGGCATCTGATAAACATTCATAATCATAAATGTATAACTCTAACTGGACTTCCTGGAATATATTTAATGTTTTACCTTAATCTGAAGCAACACCCATCATAACAGCTCAGCAAGGAAACATTACATTACATTACATGTCATTTAGCTGATGTTTTTATCCAAAGCGACTTTCAATTAAGTGCTTTCAACCCCCAACAAGTAGTAAGTGCAAGTACATTAGCTTTAAATAAGCAAAACTACAAAGAGACATGTGAAAGTGCAGCTTTTTTTTCTCTTCTTTTCCTTCTTCATGTTTATCCAAAGTGTAGTGAAACAAAAGAAGAACATTGCACATTAAAAAAAGGCTGGAACTTTGGAAAATATCCATTTATATTTGACTACCTCATAGTGCTGGAGTATTACATTGCAAGGGCTGTGGATTTTGTCCCCCATTTCTGGAATCACATTAGAAAGGGATCTCTCCATAGCCAAGAAGTACAGGAGGAATGATCACAGCCACCATTAACTCTTTCAATGTACATATGGGCATGTGGGTGATGTATTAAGACAAACTTAAAAAGAAAAAAAATGGGAACCTATCCTTTACATCAGACATGGAAAAAATATCAAAAACAAACTTGAAATCAGGCCATTATATTTGATTGTAACTGGAGCTGACATTGCTTATGAGTAGGTGGATAGAAAACTGACTCTGTAGTCAAGCTGATAAAATACCAGTTGAGTTCAGTGCAGGATAAAATGAACTGCACGTTGAATAAAATACTCAGGTATAAGAATGGTTCTCAGGATTTTGTCCATGCTCCACAACTCCCTTGTTAAAAATGAATTAGTTTGTGTGATCCTTAGACTTGATAAGGCCAATGTTAGGACCAAGTTTTAGAAGTCTTAACTCTTCACCATCACTGAGCTTTTCTGTTAAGGACAGGTATCTTTTGTCCCTAAACATAGACAGTTGGAATTCAATAAATACAGAACAGATACAAAACAAGGAAAACTAAAAGAAATATTACTGGAAAATGAAACTAACTAGTATCACCTGATCAGATTGATAGTCCATCCCCTGTCCTTCCTTCTACACCTCTTGTCCTCCCCCTAAACTCTTGGATGTTCTTGGCCTTATCTCAAACACCTCTGTCCCCATGAATACAATTAACCCCTTCCCCCTCTCTCTCTGTACTCCATCCCACCTACTCTTGACAATTACCATAAGCACAATGGCTAAATAGAGAAAAGGCAGTGAGCAAAAACCACAAAACCAGTCTCAAAGCTCATTTCTATTCTTTAGCCTGCTGGCTCGGTTTGACCTTCGTGTTTGCACATTTGGATGTGGTTACACACAGTGATTTTGATCCTTTTCTTTGTCTTTTGTACAGCACACTGGTTGTCAACATGAATTAACTTGGCGAGGCCAGACATGTCTTTTGGGTCATAGCATAGTGCAAACCTCTGCGATGTGCTAAACTGTCCAATTTCTTCCGCCAGAGAGTCAAATCACGATGCAGCCGATGGGGCAGAAGATTAGAATTGCTTATTGGTTTCACTTGAGCCGGAACAAGGACTCACTGACTTGGAAGAAAGACCAATTGATTTGTGGAAATTGCAGAGATGTTTTACAGTTGTAGATATCGTGGAGCATAAAACTGGTGGCTTTATCAATTTGTCAGGCATGGACTGTGTTTAATGAGCTGACATGATGAAGCATCATTTTAATATCCCCGTGAGCAAGAGTGAAGCAAAGGGTTGATGATGGTTGATGGTTTATTAATATACAGCACAGATTTCCTTACCTACTGACTGACTACAATGCAAGCTGCCAGTATCAACAGTAGCAATTGCAGACATGTAATACAGTAAGTACAAAGTAAGTACAAAGTAAACTGAAATGTATTGTTTAGGGTTGTTACAGTGGAAGTTCTGCAAACCAAGTTTGTCTGTGTGGAGAGAACTGGAAGTGGAACTTCATTTAGTGAAGAACAGCAGACAAACGTAGTTTATAAAAGGCAAATATTCCCCAATATTGCAAGAAAATAGGTAGCCTGGAATGAAGGATCGTACAAAAAATAAAAAAAATCTTCATTTATATTCAGTTTTCAAGTAAAGAAACCATGCAAACATTTTTTTTTCTTAAAAAACAGAATTGTTGGAAAATTCAAACTTAACCAAAGTGTGCATGATGGTTAAGACAATACATTCAACAGTGTCATGGGAACTATTTCAGTGCAAATACAGTGTGACAAAACTCACAGTTTATATAATGTGCATCACCAAAAGTTAAAGAGGCATACTAAAAGTAGGTCATCAAAAAAAAAAAAAAAAAAAAGCCAAAACCTTGAGATAACCACCTAAAACTTTGGTGCACAAAATGTGTACATTCAATAATCAAAAGGAGAACAATGAAAAAAGACTTAACCTCTGTTTATAGAAGATGTTTGAACAAGGAGTAAACTCATCTCTGAAAACAAATACTGGTTTCTTTACATTTTAAGTATCAAAAAAATATGAAACCACTAGGAATTTCCCAGATCAATATCACAAGCATCAACAAAAAAAACAAATCATACTTTTAAGCATTAACAAACTTACTACAATGAAAACTGAAAAATAAAAAGGACCCCAAGTACAATGCTTAGCAAGGATTAAAAGAGAATGGAGGAGAAACAGCTTCAAACAAAATGCCACTAAACAACAGCTTTGAACTGCCTTTTGCCTGGAGGGCAACATGCAGGGTTTAAACTGACCCACAACTCAGTTTCTTTTCACACACGTGCAAATGTCCAGGAGGGGAGGAATGAGCTGTGGTGGTGGGGCAGAGGAAGGACACAATGCATTTAGATGCTAAGCCGGTGCACTTAACAGTCTTTTAGAACATGAAGTAAACTATGCTTGTGTAGTATGTTTACAGTAAAATGTACCGGCGGAGAGATGCATGGGAGGTTTTTGGGGTCAAGAAGTTCTTCAACAGAGCTTTAATGTCGCTCCTAAAAGCCCATTTTTGTTAGATAAAAGCGTTGGGCATTTACCCATGAACCAGCGACACCCCATGATGCAAAGCTCGCTTCCACATGTAGTACGTTGAGCGTGGCGTGAAGGGGAAGTAGGACCTGAATTCTTTAAACGTGGGGAAGGATTTCTCCTCAAAGCGTTGCTGCAGGAACAGCTTGGCCTTGGCCTTGAAGTTGGCCAGAGCCACAACATCCATCGCAAACACCTGCTCATCTATAGGCGCCTTGCTGTGAATGGTATGCTTTGGATGTGGGGCATGAAACAGGGGCATGGGGGAACTTTCTAGATGTTTGGAACTCTCAACAAATGGGAGCACATGCTGACTATCCATCCACCTCTCCATAATCTTGTTTTCTGGAGCAGTGCTCTCCAGACTCTCAGGAAGGTTGATCTCTACGCTCTGCGTGACGATCTTCTTCTTGCGGTGCCGACTGCTACGCCAAAGCCAGAAGAAACAAGCGGACATGGTTGGGAACTTGAGCTTGAACTTCATCAGGGACCATTTGAACTTCTGGACATGTAGCTTTGCAGCATCTCGGAGCTGTTTTTTACTGATGTACGCCAGCATGAAACTTTTGTGTTTTTGCCCACAGATTCTCCTTCTGGGCGCAAACAGCTGGTTGGTGTGAGGCAGGACTGGGGACAGACTTTTTGGACTATGGCTCTTGTCAGCATCTGAGCTGTCCTCACTGCTGCCAACGCTGCCTTTGTAACCGCCGTTGAACAGCATGGCTTCTCTCCTCCAGTTGTAGTAGGTTGATCTGGAGATCCCTGGGAAATTTCTTTTGAAGATCCTGAAAGGGAGGGAGGCGTTCATGGCGATGCAATTTTGCAGACAGCGCTTAGCTTCCTGCATGTGAGCTACAGTCTGGGCCCGCTCCAGGTCCAGCTTGCCGAGGCTGAGGCCAAACATGCTGGCCACGCTGTCATTATGGTCTGGCTCATCCTGCTTCGCTTCAGGCGAAGACCAGGTCTCCTGTTCCGTGCTCTCTCCAGGACTAATCTCTCCAGCGGATGATGAGGTGGAGAAGTTTCCTCCGGTTTTCAGGAGCTCTTGCTTCCAGTTGTAGTACGACGACCTTGAGATCTCAGGGAAAAACTCTTTAAACTGGTGCAGAGGGATGAGCTTGCCCTCCAAGTAGCAGGCCTGCAGGAAATACTTTGCCTCGTACCTGGCTGCTGACTTTTTGCAGTGCTCCTGAGTCTGCCTCTTCCAGCGGTAGAAGGTCCTCTTGGTGATGTTGTACTTGTCCTTTAAACCCGGGTAGGAAAGCTGCAGGTCCCGGTTCAGCAGGTCCTCGCTCTTTGTCTGAGACACCCTCTGCTGGCTGTCAGGGCTTCCGAACGTGAGGTCACTTGTCTGGACTAGTGCCACAAAGTGGTTCGGCCTGAACAATGACTCAGACTGCAGCTCTCCAGACCACATGATGTGGAGGGTTAGCGGCTCACAGTCTTTAGGCCACGGCCTTGGACGTATGACGCGGTTGAAATAGGGCCGGATCTTAAGGTTGAACTTGGGATAGATGGAGTAGATGTTAAACTGTAAGACTGATGAAAGTGCGTACACGTGCCACATGTTGGCATAGGAGCCGGGGAAGCAGGACGCTTTGACGTCGGCATCGAAGATGGCCTCCAGGACTGTTACAGGCAGGTTGAGCATGTCCTCAGACTCTTCGGCACAGAGGCTGAAGCGAACAGCCTGAAGCATCATTTTTGAGTCGATCATTCCAGACAGGTAGTATCTCTTCCACAGCACCATTTCCACTACTGTTCGGACCTGTGGGGGCAATAATATTTGCAATTAATATTACAAAATGCACATATGAACAGCTAGAAAGAATCTGTAATGATGTATACATAGAAACAGACTGAGATTATAAACCATCACGGCTCACCTGTAGCTCCAAGCTAAGGCCAGTGTTGCCCACTAACAGCATGCTTACTGCATTAAACAGCCGGTTGCCCTCCCCCTTACAGTTTAAAGGCAAGAGGCCCATGGGTGCATCGGGTGGGTACAGGCCGTGAGCCGAGTTATCCACACCTGCCCACTCGGGAAAATCCTGACAGGGGGTCTCCGGGAGCTGGAAGGGAGCAAGGATCTGGTCCACCTCCAGGGCCACTCGGGTCAGAGCGTCCAGGCCGGAGCTCTCTGTGGCCTCCTGGAGCTCCCCCAGAACAGACAACACCACCTCCTTCCTCTGAATCATACCTGGGGATCTGACGAGAGCTGGAGGGGAGGAGGAAGAAGAGATGGTGAACAAAAGTTAAATATTATGGAGAAGGAGAGGGAAGCTCAGATGATTCTGAGAAATTTAGTGATATAAAACAACAGGGACTAGGTTTAGGGAATGTGCTCATGCCTTTGTTAACAGTAGAATAGATTAGGTAGATTACTGAGGCCTATACAAACAGCTGCAGTTTAATCAAAGCGCTGCTGGTGTAGATTGGTCTCAGAACAAAAATAAACACATCACATGTTTCTCAATGTATTGCACTAGATTTATTCCTGAGCAATTAAGCTGATCTCTAATGCATTTTCTCAGCTACTCACCTCTTTACCTAAGTATACTTTGTTTCTTTTTACAAATGCAAAGCCAAGGCTGTGCTTAAATACACTTTGTAAATTACATCTAGAAAAAGGTCTCGATAATAGCGTGTGTTTTTATTTTTATTATTACAACGTAGCTGCAAAATATGACTTACCGTGTTAGTAATTGAAACTTAATGCTAATTCAAGTCAAATTCAATACCTACAAGGCTTACTTTGTGTTGCGCCGTGTTGTGTTATTTGTATGCTCTCAGTGGTGTATTTGCTTGTTTCTGTAATTTCAAACACTTTCCTGAACCTGCGAAGTTTAAGTCAACACAAGCGGAGTTTATAAGTAGCATGACCTCTTACACCCAAACACAAGAAAACGCGCATCTGGAATTAAAACTAACAAATGACTCGTCATTAATCGAAACGCGAAAAACGACATTAAAAACAAACATGCTCCTACCTGAACGTCCAGAGACTACAAAAAGAGACTCAATGAAAATCGCTTGTTTGTAGCGTAGGGGTTTCACAGCTGATCGTGTTGATCTCTCTCTGGGAGTTTTAGTCCATTGTGTGCGTGCAGCTCCAGAGAATTCTGTCCTCGGACCTGTGGCGGCTGAGCAGTGGAGATTTGGGGAGTGGTAAGCAGCACGTACCTCCCTTCAGGAAATTGTTAATCGTCAATTCGCTTTTTTTGTTGTCTCTGAGCCAAGAGACACCTCCCCCCCTCCTCCTCCTCCTCCTCCTCCTCCTCAAGTTGGCTACAGCCAGGGTCAATTTCAATGTGAAGTGTTAACAAAAGCCATTGTGTCAGGGCCCATCCGAACACAGAGGCAGCCCTGTAGGTCTACAGGTATCGGTGCTTTTAGGTTTTATCAACATGTTTATGCTTTGGCTTTGTGAAAGCCAACTGCAGATGCCAACAGTTCACTTTCAAGTTTATTTGTCAAATGCGTCATCGGAACATCAGGGTTCTTTTTGTCTCATAAATAAACTACCCTTACTCTGATGTGGTTGCACAAATATATTTTGTGATTACTTGTATAGCTTGTTAGCCCACACTTCAAATCCTCAATGCAAATATATAGGAACATCAGAACCTTTACAGCAGAAGGTCAGAAATTCTTTCAGATGAAGTGCCAAAATGTATCTGGGTGGAAGGCCACGTGCCAAAAATAAATGTTGATGTTAAAGAATACCATAATTGCTGTAATTCTTCGTAGATAAAACTTGCGTATGTAATTTAATAGGGAAATTTACCAGCACTGTGCTTTACATTGCCATAAAACTCAGATTGAGTACTTTTTAGTTGCCACAAAATGTACAGTTAGGATTTTACAGCACTTTCAAATTAAGAGGAGAATAAGTATGAGCATGTCAAATGCCAAGGCGGGCCTAAACAATGGAAGCACGGGCCAAACTTGGCCCGCACGCCCCAAATCGGGTGGCCTAGCTTTACAGCAATTACCTTGCTTTCTGCTTTCTTTCCCAATGCAATGCTTTTGTATTCTTCAGTCTGCACTCCAGAGACTGTAGTGTAAAAGGCCAGTTTGTGGATTAGAGTAGATATGTGCAGACAGGGTGTGGACATGAGCTTTGTGAGAGGAGAGGAGGGCTCTTGAGCTCCAGGTCTGCTCCACTGTATCACTTTTAACACCTCCTCTCCTGCCTTTTGCAGGATTTCAGTAATCGAGACCTTTTGTTCCACACATGCACAACAATCCCAGCGACTGTCCCCAACCCCCCATTGCCCCTACTGTAGAGCCATACGCACACACACACACACACACACACACACACACACACACACACACACACACACACCAGGGGACAACAGCATTTGGCCCCCACTGATCTGTCCACTCCAAGCAGCACTTGGCAGACAAACTGGTGCCAAGCTGGGGTTCAAGGCTTTGACCTAAACCTTATCGGCTGTTTGGACAATGTGTGAGTGAGTGAGTGTGTTTGTGTGTGGGAGGGTTTACAAAAGAACAAGCACAATTTCCCCACTTTGGTTTGTATTTCTGTCATCGCCAGCTGAGATAATGCATATAGACACCTACTTGTTAAAAGGTATGGTAATATGTGTGTGTGTGTGTGTGTGTGTGTGTGTGTGTGTGTGCGCGTATGCATGTGTGAATACAAACTCCTCTGTCTTAATGAGGAGCTTCCTTTGCTCGTCGTCTTTGACCTGAAATATTTTGGAAGTCACAGTGTGTTAAAATGCAAGCAGCGGCATTACTGCTATCATTTACTGTCAATTTTGAAATGAGGATGGTGACATGTTTTGTAAAGAAAGGTCAAAGAAAGTGTCTAAACATTGCGTCAAAAGAGAGGTCACACTGAAACCATCTGGACAGCTTTGCATTTTAAAAGACACTTTTTATATAGCCAATGATTTCATCATAGCTAACATTACGAAGACATCCAGGAGCAGAGCCTTTTTTCCCTTCAATTTATCATTAAAAAATATGATTCAATATAACTTCATTACATTGACTTGGAGACGTATTTCTTTGTGGTAATACAGAAGTCTCAGTATTGTACAAATATACTGAATGTGCCACATTATCCTCAGATCCTCAGCTTTGAGTATGAGTTCAGGGACTTTTATATCATTTAAAGCATATTAAATCTAACTCATGGCTGTTGCTCTCTTATCCCTCTTTGCCTTCATCTTCTATTCACTTTAATGCATTCAACAAATTTTAGAAAAAAACAGCTACTTTTATCCTTTGCATCCTGTTTTTGAAGGATAAAATCAAGAAAATGAACACATTCAGAATCTAGTATATCTGCTTCCATGTCATGTGTTATGTGCTGAGGGCCTCTAACCTATCCTGGTACGGCCTCTCCACTTTATTTATCTACCCCCTTTCTTGTGAATGTTTTTGTGTCTTTACCATCTCTTTCTTCAACCCCCTTCAAATTCTTGGCTTGTAGCCAATCACACACCTTAGGTGTGTAGATTAGCTGTGCTGCACTGCACCGTGAACACAGTAGTGGGCTGGCTGCAAGCATTTAAAATGCAAATGGGGCAACACTGGGACCGGCTCCGGCAGTCTCTCACCTGCTGTGGCTGTGTGTATGTATGTATGTGTATGTGTGTGTGTGTGTGTGTGTGCGTGCGTGTGTGTGTGTGTGTATAGGTGTGACTGTGTGTGTGTACTGGTAGAGGAAAGTAGAAAGCTCCACACTAAATAGTAATTCAGCATGTTTGCAGAGGGACAATAGCAGGTTTGTGTGCAAAACTAAAGTGTTGCATTTGACTGTGTAGCTTGGTCACCTGAAATGTGCTACTAAATGCTAAAACACTATCACATGCAAAAACACAATGTCACTGAACAATGGCATTCAAAATATTCCAGGGCTTGTTGAGTTTCACGCAACAAATCCTGTGCTCTTTGGGCTATATGTTTCTGTTTTTTTAACCGTGCCGTGTTGCCTGCCACCACATATCGCAAGTTCCTCTACCTGGTTTGTCAATTAATAAACATAGGCTACCTCTCGTTGCAGTTAGTAATTTGCTTACATTACTGTATTCAAAAGCTCTCTAACCAGATTTTCTCTCTACAACTCCTGCCAGGTTTTTTTAATGAAAAATAACTGCAGATTTAATATCCAAGTGTGTCATCTTTTGATTTATTATAGACCTGCAGTCAGACAGTTTTGCAAAGAAAACAATAAAAAGCACCATAAATAACAATGAATGTGGGTTTTGTGAATACATCCTCTGATAAAAAAAATAATCAGGGAATGCATTGCTGAATGAATTGCCATATCTTAAAAAAGAAGTCAAACATATTGAGGTAGACTAATTAAATCAATTTAACATTTTTCTAAAGTTGAAATGCAAAATGGCTGAGTCAAAGGGCAAACTATCTGTTAGGTTCCCAATGATTTAAGTGGCAGAAACAGTTACAGTACAAGGATCTGGTATGGAGCAATTCACAGTATTAAAACACATGGCAGTAGCACAGTTGGAACTCACAAACAAAGAAAAGATATACTACAATTTGTAGTTTGGACAGCAGACTATTTGTATCGGACACTGGCGTAGTCAGTGGACTCGCACTCATCGACCCACACTCTGTCAGGACCAGCGGGGAGGATAATGTCAGCGTAGATCACATCGTCTGCATTCATAACCTAAAGACACACAGACACACACAATCATTACCTTTCAAAATGGCCAAAAGCACAAACGATTTTACTTTATTTGTGAGAGAACTGACTTACATTGTTGGTATTGGCCGTGGAACAAGACTCATCTGGCACCTGGCTGCCTAAATAAACATAGGAATGGACAAATTCACGTTTTACTACAATTGTGTTCAAATATAGGCTAACTATTAAATATAATATGTTCAGTGCTGTACAGACTAGTATAGATTTCTCAATCTTTGTTATGTGACTCTACAATTGCAAAACAATTACCATCATGAAAGGAACAGTAAAAACAGAACGTAAATGATTGCCTCAAAGACCATGAAGTAGAATTGTGCAAGAAGACGTGTGCATGTGGACACATGTATGGAAACGATTGTGTATAGCCTGTGTTTGGGCTAGTCTGTGCCCAAATATGAGTCCATTTCCAATGGTGCAACACACCCTCTCTATAGGTTCAGGAAGTTTAGGAGAACTTACTTGTTCTTCTTCTGTTCACAACAAACAACGCAACCAGCGCTGTCACAACCACACATCCCACCACCCCCACAGCGGCGCCCATCATGTCCTGGTTGCCACCTCCACCTAAAAAATTGCAAATTACAATCATTTAACATGTCAAATAATGTTTTGTATGCCTGGAACACGTCCTCCAAATCCTCATCTAACCTTAAATGAATAGTTTGAGAGTTAGATGTGAAGATTGATAGGCTACCACTCTCATGTCTGTATGCTAAATATGAAGCTTCAGCCAGAAGCCGGTTAGCTTAGTTTAGCTAACCCTGTAAACAAGGGGATCCAGCTAGCTTGGTTCTGTCAAAAGGTTACAAAATCACCTACCAGCACCTCTAAAGCTCAGGAATGTATGTTTAATACTTCACTTGTTTCATTTATTAGGCTAGCTTATGCCAAGCTAAGCTAATCGTCTCCTGGCTCCAGCTTCATATTTAACAGACAAATACGAGAGTGGTATCAATCTTTGAATTGGACTCTTGGCAAGAAAGTGAATAAGTGTGTTCAAAATGTCAAACTATTGTTTTAATATTTAAATTGGAATGAACTGGAAACTATTCAGTGCCCCTTAGTATTTTGGCAACTCAATACGCAAACTCTGCTTTCCACAATAATCCAGATTATGTAGCTAGACCCTGAGTGTATCATAGATTTATGACAAAAATAATTTGCTGCCATATTATTAAAGTGTCTGCCTTTTTGCTGTCTTGGTGGGATTATTCATTTACATATTCATGTTTATTAGATATTGAGCATATATTTAGAAAAAAATGTCCATTTGTAGGCTATATGAGTAACAAAGATGGTCTCTATATACTGTACCTTGATTTTCGGGTTCTACTTCTATGATTAATCCTCTTCCCCTCCCTTTAAGAGCTACAAAGAAAATAGCATTTGTTATTATTACTTCTTTGCATTCAACACCTAGGAGTCTACTGGTTAGGATGAATCATACAGACCTGGGACTCTGACCCGCAACTCCACTGAAGTCTGGACTTGTTCACCTACAGTCGCCTGGCACCTAAACTTCTTGTTTTCAGGTCTTTGAAGGGTGAGAGTCAGAGTTACAGCACACAAAGACTCCTGTTTTACCTGATGTTGTGAGTCCTTGTGTATCTCAGTGCCGGCTTCATCCACCCACATCAGGCTGACCTGGTGGAGCTGTGCTCTGCAATGTCCCTCGTCTACGAAGGTGAGGAGAATACACTGCAGTGACACTGTTTTGCCAGGCATGAGCTTTAACTCTGGGCTGGCTGAAAGAAAAACAAAAAAGCATTTGTTTTATTTATTTTATTCGTTTACAGCACAGATTTCTCTTTATCGGCGTTGTCGTTAGAAGGTGAAATCAATTCGGTATCAACCCACACAGCAGTAAGACTCTAATCTTTAAAGTACTCACTATTGTGAGGAGAGAAGACATCTGGCCTTTGTTGGCAGCGATGACGTCCAACATCTTCCCCTGTGAGATCTTTGATTTGCAGAGTGCATTTTGAGTCCTCATCCACTGACGTAGCTGTCTGGATCTCTCCATTACTGACTATGGCAATGTAATCACTTGTTTGGCTCGTGCTGAGCTGCCATACATGAAAGCAGACTAAATCTTCCTCACATGGAAATGTAATAGAATAAGCCCGTTGGGCAAATATCAGACCATCTTCTCCATTTACACCTGGTGAAAGAAGATAAATAGGGTCAGATTTTCTATTAGATGTTTGAGATAAGATTATAAAACTATCACAAGATAATTTTGTGTCAATGTTTCACTAACCGGTTGTGATGAAAGATAACAATAGCAGCCTCATCCCAATGTGAACAACTCCAGCCATCCTGTGTGCAAATGTGTTCGCTGTGAAAAGGTACACTGGAGGTTCTCTGTTGTTACCCTGAACATTAGTCAACAGGAATGTCACTTCCTGCATTTGCCAACATCTTTAACCTGCTGGTGTGGAAAACCTTAACAGCTACTGGTCTGACTGTAGTTGTGAGTACAAGAACATTTATACAAACAATAGAGCTGTTTTAAGTCAGGGTTTAGTTTGCTCACTGGTGAAAACGGGTCAACAGTAAAGAGGAATAGGAAAGACTACCAAGCAAAAAAGCTTGACATTTTTCGAAACTATATTTCCACATCAGAAGAAAAATAAAACTAAAATCAAAAATACAGAAAAACTTTATTTTTTTAAACATTAAACAGTGCTTGTTGTTGTCTTTTGTTTTCAGAGGATTTGTAAAGAGGTTTATTGATGAGGACAGATTGTTTTCTCTCCTGTGAGGAGAGATGACCTTACAAAAGATAAATGGATAAAGGAGGATTTTAGTGAATAGCAGATTCCAATAGCAGATGTGCAATCTTGTGTGCGATGGGAATTTTAATTTAACAGATTTTTTTCTTATGTACATTTAATAATAAATAATTAAAAAAGTATTAAGAGACACATTTTAAGCGTCGGTCCACTCAGTTCTGCACCGTTGACCCCAATACAATAGAGGTTAACTTTTGTTTGTGGTGATCATAACACTACACAATTGAAAAACTCAACAGCAGACCTCACTTCCCCTTCTTTCTTTTAATTTGTATGACCTGACCTTTTTAAGATGTGGTTGCAGTTACCGCAGCTGGAGCTCTGGCTGAAACTACAGCGTTACTCCTTTTGTGACAATACCAAAGAAGTTCTAATAAGGGAAGAAGTTCCACTCTCTTGTTACTTCCAGCTTCTGAACTGGTTGCAGTTCCACCATAGTCATATAGGGGGCGCTCACAGGCCAGTGCAGAATGAATGGGACTCAATGGAGCTATACCCCTCAAAATCCACTTTTCTCAGGATATCATTTTTTGTCTAGTAATTTGAATGTTGCATTCGAAAGGGGAGGCTAAGAAAATACACACTGCTGGGTGTTAGATTTTTTTAAAGTGGCTTTTTTGTTCTAAAAAGCTTTTTAAAAAGGTCAATGACGTCATACACATATACGGCCAGAGATACTGCTTTACGGCAAGCGCTGAGTCGCTTCCTTTGTTCTCTCGAGGCATCGACAACACAGCTGACAGGTTAGACTCTCCCTGTTAATACACGTGCTAGAAAGAGGTTTGCTAATGTTTTAAAGACCACGCCGAAATATTCACTCTGACATTCTGGTTCTGCTTTGGATGCCGTCAAGCGGGATCTCCAAACGTAATCAGTCCTTCACTGACCAATCAGCATTCATTAGCAGAATGCTAGCGTGTTATGGGCAACGACTCAACCTGTAAGAAATCGAAAGGACACAAGTACTCGTTCATTCAACTTTTGACCTATAATCCATGTTGAACTTGCAAAAACTACAATCAAATCTGAGATTTCTCAACGACGATCAGGCGAAAGAGACAAATGTAGCCGTCTAGCTCCATAGAGTCCCATTCATTTAGCACTGGACCGCGATCACCCCAAGTGGAATTCTGGTGGAACTGCAACCAAATTCGGTACATTGAGGCTGAATAGGGAGTGGAACGGCTTTCTGTATACGGGCTTTGACAATATTTTCTAGTGCCTTTTTTCTGGACAAGTGATGTGTGCAGCTCTCTGTGATTCTGCCTTTCTCACTTAAACTAGAAGCTACGCTGGAGGTTGATTCCACCCTTTTCTACTCTGTTATCTTGGAAAGCTGTTCAAAGACATCCTGCTTTCAGCAGGCAATATATTTGAAAATGCAATCTTCACTTCTGCATCAGTCCCATGTGTAGCAGGAAACAATAAAATTAGGCCTAATCAGTTAATGCTGATTATCATAGAAAAGAGATGCAATAGGTAAGAGAATAGATACAAAATCTTTTTCACAGGGAGGGGCCCATGAATGTCATAATTTGTTAATTATGGGAATTGTCATAACCCACAAGAACAGTATTTTTTCTGAACTTGGAATGCTGTGTTTATCAAGTGTAGAGGGGTTGGATTACAAAAAAAGCTGCTGAATCATTTTTATTGTTTGTACAGATCATCAGTGACAAATCTACACAAATAGGTTATGTCATGATTATGTTAAAAATATATGTCTCAGTTTTTCTGTTAAAATCTCTTCAGTGTAACAGCCAACTCAAACTGGTCAAAGAGACTTAAAAACTGCGTAAACTCAGACATTCAGGGAACCACACAACTACTTCAGACTGAAAAATATATGTACTGTATATATTTACATGACAACACAATCTCACATTAACACAGTTACATCCTGTACATATTGCATCTTTCATATCAGCTGGACTACATGTTAGCTGTCAAATGGCAATCACCAAAAGTTTCAGATGTAATCTACTTTACAGTCAGAGAGGTAACAGTCACCGTTCAAGAGGTGGAATAATTGAGTAAACACAAGCAACTTCTACAGACATACTGTACCAAATATCCCTTTGCACTTTCATTTCTCACACCCACCATCAACCAGAACAGCCTTGGAGATTTCCAAGTTTCTCAGCAACATTGAAAAATTCAAACTAGTAACATTTAAAACATGATTCCAAGAAATCATTTTATCCCTCAAGTCTGAGTTTTAGTAAGAACACCTGCAAGTGAATACAGCGGTGTTACATTCAACATACGGTAGGTTTAAGAGCATCTGTGACTTTCTGCTCTCCAACAGCCTTTCATAGAGTCTTCATAAACGAAATGACAACAGTAGCTTGATTTGTTGCCAAGTTTACAATTTCAGACAAGATCTCAGAAAAGCATTCAGGGGAACGGTTTGTCAGTAGTACTGACGGTTTACTGCTGATGGGAACTGACTAGGATTGGGCATTGAGAACCGGGTCCAACTTGGAATCGTTTCAGAAATAACAATTCCAACGGAACCGTTTTATTTTATTGAAATCGTTTGGAAAATTTGGTTTTGAATCTGATCATCTAGGGCTGGGCAATATGGATATATGGAAATATTACAGTATTTTTGACCAAATACCTCGATATTGATACAGCAACAATATTGTAGTGTTGACTATTGGTGCTTTCACTAAATATTTACACAATGAGATTTTGATCAATAATCATCAGTAATGTGGATATAATGACTAAGTGGGTAAAGGCAAATAATAGAACAGTTACAACAGTCTGGTAAGTTCAGAAAATGACATCACTTTACTGTAATGCAGCCTTTAATACCAGGAAAAGATACCACTTATGCCATATTACGATATCCAAAATCTAAGACGATATCTAGTCTTATATCACGATATCGATAGAATATTGATATATTGCCCAGCTCTATGATCATCGGTCCCAAATTTAACATGCACAATTTTTGGTTTGCGTAGCGGCCACTGTACTTGCAGGCGCTTGTTAGTAAGCTGCCATCTAGTGTGGCTTTACTTTACGTTGAAAAAGCCCAGTAAAACTGTAAGTCACCATTGAATCTCTCATCTGTGAAATTAGCAACTCCACCCATAGATATAGAACAAGACCCTCAAAGAATCGGAATCGATGAGAACGGGAATCGAATGGAAGAATCAGAAAACGGATTTCCAACACGAGAACTGACACATTAGCCTTTTTGTAGGGGAGTAACTTTGATTGGTTTACAGCAAGATATTCAACATTCAGGCATAAAATATAGGAAGAAAAAAAACATCTGATACTGACCACACACATGCAGAAAGCAGACAATTCTCACTCATTAACAAAAAACTGATTTTCTCATACTGCCCGATGCTGCAGCTCCTCTGTCTGAAACGCTCTGTCTGATGAACCTGTTTGAGTTGTGATTCACTCGATTCTTTCACCCGAGTCTTTAAATTGACTCGAGTCTCTAGTATCATTAACTCGGATCAGTCGAGTCCTACTACAATTCAATCTAAAATGATAACAGCGCCACACACAAACCTCTTGCAACATTAGCTACTACTAGTCCTAGCCATCTTAGCTGCCAAAAGTTTTATAACTTACAATTTCGTAGGCAACGACAACTCCAAGTCAACTCAAGCGACTGAGTGAGCAGAGAGACAGTCCGAACTTCCCGACCCGCAGACTCAGAGCCGGAAACATTGCAAGCTCGCAGACCACGGGACTAACTCGAGAACTCATGAGTCCTCGATGACTTGTGAGTTGTCGATGACTCGTGAGTTCTCGCGTGAGTCAGTCAATCGCACGAATCAGCCAGCTATGAGTGGATCTGTAGCAGACAAGCGAGCAAAGTCTGTCCTCAAGCTCAGGGTAAAGCAAATCCACAACAAAAGCCATTCTTTCACTTCTGAAATAACATACAATGTTCTGCACGTAGCCTAGGTAGGCCTGCTGTAGGTTTTGATGTATAAATGTAGTATGTTTAAATGCAATTAGGTTGAGCAGACAGTCCGAAACATTGCAAGCTAGCAATACTGACTCAAGTGACTCGCACAACCCAGATCAGTTTAGTGAGTGACTCAGAATAACCTGAATCCTTAAAAGGAATCGAGTTTGCCAGGCCTACGGTCTGAGCTCTTGGCCCGCCTTCCCGAAAGCCCAGTCTGCTCCGATTGGTCAGCTGGCCCACTCTGTTGTGATTGGTCAACCAAATTCAAACAAGCCACTGGGTGGGCTGTGCTTGCTCAGGCAGCACATATGGGCCGCAAATATGATAAACTGGGCATTCTCAATCAGTGGAATCACTAATTACAGACTTTCAAACAGAAATGTGGGCGAGGCATATCTAGGCAGTTGGAGAAAAAAAAAGTGCTGTCTGTGGGAGAAAAAGGAATGAGGGCCATCCTAAATGCTGACCCTCCCAGTTTTAACTTTTTCCAAAACTTTAAAGAGACCACCTAGCATGAATTTCTGACCCTACAATAACCATATAATGTGCAGCTTTAAAAGCTATTTTAAAACAAATAAACAAACTAAAATTTACAAAAATAAAGTAAAATAATGGAAGTGTGGTGCCACGCCCACATGTAGCGCCATGTTCCACTTCTGGATCAGGCCTTTATTACAGTAGTACAGTTACAATAACACTTCACATTATTTGGAAAAAAAACATGCTAAACATTCAACCAAACAAGACATAACACCACCTACCATCCTGATTCACACGCAGACCCACTTTACATTCAGACCCGGAAGAGCCCTTTAGACCAGTGGATTTCTACGGATATGTGCTGTATGGAGTAATAGTGCTTTAGTTAGGATTAGATTATAGCTGCAATATGTTATTTGGTTAGAAAGCAGACACAAGTGATAAGTTCTTTGTACTTATCAAATGCTACATTCCATCGCTCTCTTGCTTGGCTCCTCAGAGGATACAGTTCAGCTACAAACAAGTGCTTCAGCTTCCTTAAACAAAATGAAAATATTCATATTATAAGGCAAGAAAATGTCTCCAATTTACATTTAAAAACAGAACTAAAACCAATGATATATACAGGTGCAGTGAAACACTGCACATTTCAAGATAGATATCAACCTTCAGTGTATACACTGTACACACCACGTAGCCACACCCTCAGTTTTGTGGCTCAGTAACAAGTCATAATCAGTGTCACACAAGATATTTCTCACAGATAAAAGCTGTGTTAAAAACTTTCATGAATCTCATACCTCCATTTTCATAAGTAACATCATCCCCTTGTACAAGTCTGCATCTTCAGTGGCAAACCTAAAACTTAAATTATAGCTACAAATAAATATAGTTGCCTTTGTTTCCTTTTTGACATGAAAGTAAAAACACGCGTTTATATAAACCAGGTTTTTTTTTTTCTTCTCAAAATTGGGAATGGCGGGTCTGGTGTGAGACTGAGTCAGACATTTATAAAGGGATTGTATGTTTATATAATCCATGCTCCTGTAAAGTGCCCAGGTTGAGACCTCTGTGCTGTCACAGGCTGGAGGGCTGGGCCTGCTGCTGTATCTGTGTGTGGTGGCTTGGCTGAGCCTGCTCACAGTCTTTAGGCCCCTCCTCCACCCCCCGGGCGTACATGAGGATAAGGGTGACGGTAGCAAAGGTAGTTGCGTTCACAGGGAACGCCCGTAGCAGCGTGGAGGTGAGGCCTCGTGTGAACACCATGTAGCCCTCTCTCCTGATACTCTGTCGCACACAGTCGGCGATGCCGCTGTACTGGTTGACTCCACCCACCCCGTCTGCCTGCAGCCGCGATTTGATCACATCCACAGGGTAGGTGGAAAGCCAGGAGGCAATGCCAGCCATGCCCCCTGCAAACAGCAGTTTGGGGATCATGTAGCGGTCATCCGGCTCACAGCCAAGGCTGCGCGTCATCACATCATAGGCCAGGAAATACACTCCAAAGCCAGGTGTCTCACGGATTAATGTCGTGACCATGCCTCTGTTTACGCCCCGCAGACCCTCCCGATTGTAGATGCGTGCCAAGCAGTCCAGGGAATTCTTGTACAACTTCCTAGAAGACTTCTTCTCCCCAGTACCCTGCATTTGCATGCGGGTTTTAGCCAGCTCCATGGGGCAGCAGATGACACACTGGATGGCACCTGCTGCTGCACCAGCAAGGAACTGGTTCATGGGCGTGTCCTGTCCCAGCATCCGCATGGTGTTTCCCTGAACACCAAACACTATAGCATTGATGAATGTAAGGCCCATCATGGGGGATCCGATGCCTTTGTACAAACCAAATACCTGTGGAGAGGGTCAGAGGCATCACATTAAACAAAATCACTATAATCTAGCTGCCGTTAGCTAGTTAGCTCATGTAGCTGTACAGCTGGAACGTTAACCATAAAGTGTCCGAGCATGGACACAGTCCCGTTAACTAACGGCAGTTTACCATAGTTAGCAGCAATTACGGTTACTTCAGCAACAAGTAGCCTAAAGCTATGTGTTCATAACTCCGCAAATCACCTGGGTACTATATATATTTACGTCAAACTGGCTATATAACATTTATGACAAGAACACATTGTTCCACTTTACTTTAGGTCAAGGAAATATTTTTTGACAATTATTTTAGTCTTGAGTACACTTCCTTCTGCACGGTGATACGGTTGGCGGGTGTAGTTCGGTAGAAAGAAAAAAGTTCCCACATGAAACTGCTCAAAACCAGGTCTGTAGATTGTCCTGAGTAACCAGGTCATGATTTCTGGATTTTATTGACGCCTGGAGCACAAGCCGAGTGCCATCTAGTTCCATTATATTTTAGAGATGGCAGACATCTCTACGGCTGATATCTCCAACACTGGGCAACTCGCACCAAAGCAATCTAGATTGATAAATAGCACTACCGGTAAGAGGACAACATTTTGATTTTTGGGGTGAACTGTCCCTTTAAGGTGTTCCATTCAGTGTTAAGACTCTGCTATCAGGTCAGTCTGACCTCACCGACTTAACTGCAGACCATAACACCTGAGGTGGTTGGACCTTACTAAAGATAGGTTCTGTCAAACATAACTTGCATAGATGTCATTGTGAGCAGCAGGCTCACAGCTTTACAGCCCAGGAAGGTAGATGACACATAGCAACAAACCACCTGAAGAAATAAAAACATGTATTTCAATAAACTCTATAGACTGGAAAACCTTCACATACGACAGAGGCAAGCTAACAAAGCAAACATAAACATAGTCACTTATCAGTAATATTACTGCTTGCATATATTAGCATTAGAATTGTGTGGGAAATAAATCCACGTACCGTCTCCTGCCGTATGATGGACTGGAAACAGTGATAGGTCCCACGGTACAGAGGCTTCTCAACACTCTGGACCTGCAGTCTCACCTGGGAAAGACACTCTTCAGTGATTAGATAAACCACTTTCTCTACTGACATAGCAAGAAATTCGCAATGAACATTGTTCAATTCAGTTAGCCATCTACAATGTCCAGTGATTACATGGCAACTACGTATGCTGAAAACACACAGAGATAGCTCTTTAACAGTTAATAGTTTGTTTTTAAGTTTGTTATTATCTTTAAACAAGGTGCTAAACAGAGGATAACATAAAAAGGCCTAAAAAGTTATTATAATTCTCTCAAATGACATTGTGCCTTAAAAAAAATTGCCCACCTTAACTGTGTCAAATGGGTGTCCAACCAAGACTCCAGCAGCACCTGGAGACAAAGGAAACAACCATGAATAAATACAACGGACATTGATAATCTATCACTTGAACTTTCTTGATGAGTATTTTGTTCTGTAATAAAGGTGTTTTTTGTATTATATAAATCATATATAGCATTTATGTATCAAATGTAATCAAATAATTTGATTTTAGTATATGAGAGTATGACACTTCCGTTCAACTCATTTTAACCTCTCATAAACCCTCCAAACGTCATAATCATAAGAATAGACAATACTACCCAGTGTTAACTTAATCATAACATAAAAAGGCTGTGTGCCCTCGTCCTTAAGGTTTTTCAGACATCTGTGCAAACATTAACATGGGTTGTTGCACCTCTTTTACTGAAGTGTAATGGTTATTCAAATGCTAACTCTGCCTTCTAAACACAGCAAAACATTCTTGTTGGCCTCCCAGCGTTTGTCTCTGTTCTGTACAGTTATGACCAATAAAGTCAAAACTCAGAGACAGTTCAAACCTCTGCTGAGTCTTCATTACCCAGACAGTTACTGTACACATTTTTCTGATATAAAGAAATCTGGACCTACTAACACATCAGGCCTATTTAACCAGTTTTTGGGATATATGACCAGTCTTAGTATGTCAAAACTCTTGCTGCTTGCACTGTTATGTCATTTCAGAGTATGCTGCCATCTCTTCCAGGGTAATGCTGCCTTTTTCGAGCCTGAGCCAGCTCACTAGGCATCATTACCCTCTAAAACTTTCCCCAGCGAGCCTGTGAAAGTTACATAACCTAGGCTTGTGCAGCACTAATGCCAGTTTGGGCTTCTCACCTCAGTCTATGTGAAGCCTGATAAGAAATCCTGGACAGACCACAAACAACATTAACAGTTAGCCCAGAAACAAAGGAAGTACCTATACTACAATCCCAGGTATTACAGCATTAGGTTTTAACAGGCAATGTGACAATTTAAATGTGTCTAACCTCAGACATTTTGCCATAACGTCTATGCTGTGGTAGCTATCTCTCTAACATATGTGGTTGTGTTAGATCATTGCGAGCAATGTTGCCAAATGAGTATGACAGCTTTATGACAGTATTGGATTTTTATATGATTGTGATATTATCAGTGGATTTTCCAAAAGATGAACTATATCATGATATATATCAATATTGTGACATGAAATGACATATACCGCAGATGACTTTTTCCCATACATTACACCCCAGGAGGTTAATAACATCTAAATGTTCAAAACATCTAATGCTGCAACTAATTTTATTATTGGCTGATCTAATGAGTATTATTTTGAATGAATCATTTAGTCAATAAAAAATAAAAAACTGTGTGAAATGCCCATCGCAAGTTTTGTTTTGAATTTATTGTTGATTGTTTTGTTAAAGCAAAAATATTCCAGATGTCAATTTAAGAATTACACACCGTTTTAAGGTTGAAAACATAATGATAAAAGTCCTAATGATATTAATAAAAAGTATTGGGAAAAAAATAGACCTGATGTTAGTGGCCCACCTGTGTCACCACAGTAAACAAACCACAGCTTATCGGTCATAAGCACCTGCTTTGTCACCTGACCCATTTGTAAAAAGAGCCAACCAGGAATGAGTCCCAGCTGTAAGCCCGGAAAAGAACACAAGCAGGCGTGTGTTTGACACAATGACAAGCGGTCATTGACCTCAATGCACTGAAAAACAAGTAGACCAGGGTGTTGCATCATAGCTGTTATAAGAATTATCTTCAGTGTGCCACCGCAAAACTCAAAATGCCTCAGCATGTAGGCAAAAACGATCCCACTCTTTGCTAACTGGGTTTTGAGCTAAGCACAAACTAGGCCATCCAGCTTTCCATTTGACTGTACTTGGTTCCCTGACATTTTACCACACTGAGAGGGTGGCCAACCACATGGTCTGCCATGTGTTAAGAAAATAAAGCATGGGATTGGTCAGGGTAGGGGTGTGTACTGAGTCATGTTTTCTGTGTATGGTGTGTGGAAACTTAACTGCCAAGCCAACCCAGCTTAAAAGCTCGGGTTGCACTTGTGTAGTGTTTGCATGCTTTCAACTCTAAACGGCGTGTACAAGTTACACCAGGGAGACATGCAGAAGGTTGGAGCACCCTTGGTTAGCAAAACAAAGTCTTTTCCATGTAGACCTTGTGAAATGCTGTACATTGGACATACAAGAGACCTGTTAGATTCAATATATTTCGAATTCTGTATTTGAAAGTTAACATATTTAACCTAAACTTCTGTGTTAAGTTTTTAAACAATCACAAAAATTACTGGAGGGAAAATAACATATGATAAAAGGGAGTAAGCGTTTCACAATATGGAACTTCACATTATCGTTTACACTATTTGACCCAGCAGCTAATGCAGAATGAGCCACTCACAACTTTACACTCAAAAGTCAAAGTTTCCCACCAGGTCAAATGCTATCAGCAGAAAACGTTTGCTTTAGTGTGCCGACCTGCGGTGGAATTTCGAAAATGCACTTGTAATATTGTGATAGAGTTGCATCACATTAGTAAAGGGGATTTGCTTCTGTTATAAGAGAAACAGAGGGACTTTATACCACAACTAGGTCACGCTATGTCTCAAACCAAGGTGTCTCTTTGTCAGCTTCACTCATCTAACAAATCACAAGATAAAGTGGCTATTACTAAGACAAGTGCATCTGACGGACTTACCTCCGATGCATCCAGCAACGAAGTCCATCGCCGCTATTCAACGTCACCTAGCTAGCTGCAGAAGGACTAAATATTACGTTTACGTTAACTACTAAATGAAAAAGCACTCAGTGATTCTATGAAACGTTTTTTCTTCCCAAAACTGTTAGCTACTTCGTTGTGCAATTTACAGTAACCGTTCCTCTCCGTTTAATCTCGCTATAATGGACTAACGTTGATTCACACTTTCGGTTTAGCACCGGGGTTCAGTTAGCGTCTATGTTAACTGGCACTGGCTAGCTAGCTAGTTCCGAGTCGTCCTCTAAGACCTGACAAGACACAATAATTGTATTTTATTTTTTACCCTATTATTTAGCTTGCTCTATATTTATCCTAACAAAACTCTCCTATTGACCGACACGACCTCAATGTACCGCTGTGGTGTTTATTGTCAATGCGGACAACCTCTATGCTGTCTGTATCGAGGAGGTTTATTCTGTATCACGCAGGCAAGACAAGCTAGCGTTGCAGCAGGTAACTAATAGGAGGCGGGAATTACCGGCTTTGTAGAGTTTCTATCCAATCCAAGTAAAGAGACAACGCCGACACCCCGCGTCAGACCAAATCCGCATCATTCATTGGCTACATACCGCAAGGGCTCCCAGTGTTGAAATGCATCACAAGTGCTGTGTGATGTTTTGCTTTTGAATGGTGTCTCGTTTCGTGGAAGAAGGCAGTTTCATCATTTCACTTCATAGAGCCACGCGGTCCCGATCAGCTGCCCTCAGGTGTTGCTGTTGAACTCTGTTTAGGATTGATTTCTCCCTAATGCATCAAATTCTAAATGATTCACTGTGACATTCTGTTTTTGCTCTATGTTTTTGATGTACGGTAAACACTTATTTACAGGTTCTCCATTCATCCCAAGTTCCTTCTTCTCAACTTCCACAATTTTCATGACCTAGTTAGGCTACAAGCACATCTAGTGTCTCCAACTGATTGGACTGTCCAGCCAAAACGATCAACAACAATTTAGTCACAAATTTAAGATACAATGATTGAATCTGTCTGTGTTTCACGTAACAGATGTACAGCTTAACCCGGAACAGTGAGAGTAGTGCTGGCTGGTTTCTTCTGCAGCACATACATAATGCTTGTGAGGCTTCCATTGGATGTTAACAGGCAGGATGCATTACACATGCTTGTGTTGAATGCTCAAACAATCAGATTCATTAATAATTCTGTGTGATATGAGCTCACAAATTATCACATGAGTAAAGCCTTACACACTCCCAGCAAGTAGGCCTAAGACTTACAATATGCTGTGTCATCCCTGACTGTGACAATAACAAACACAGGAATTTAAGACTCTACATGTTTTTGTGACAACTTTATATCTCATATTCTATTTGTATATCTATGTATAAGTGCATTGTAGTGTTATATAATATAATGTGTAATCTACAAATACAACACCTTTTTGTTCACTGAATACCTTAAGAAGCAGTGATAACAAATGCATTTTTTAAGTGTTACCAATATTTCTATTAACCCAGAAGTGATTATGTTGTCCATTTACTATTTCAGTGAAGTGAAGGAATTTAGTAGGAATTGATAAACAATTGAGAAAAGAAGGAAGACCATTCAATTGGTGCTGTTATCTACTTCACAATATGGGGTTTCAATATTAAAGGGTCAAGAAAAGTCAAATGTCAATTACATGTCATTTCTATTACTTGTTGCATCTCTCTCTCTCTCTCTCTCTCTCTCTCTCTCTCTCTCTCTCTCTCTCTCATATATTGTTATTGTTTATTATTGTTTCCAAATAAATTCAATGAATTAAAAAAAATCCATCTTTATTTTACCTGTTAATGAGCTGTTGATTACACAAACTGCCCAACATGCAACTTTTAGCAACCAAGTTGAATTGCAAGACAGAAAAACGTTTAAAACTATAAATATTTGGACAGAAAGTAGTGTTTAGGTTGACTACACCTTTTAAAACTATAGCTACTTGGACAGAAAGTATCTGGGTGGAATAAACCTTTCCAAACTGTAATTAACTACTTGTACTTAAATTTGTATTTTGGGGATAAACCTTTACAATTATAGGTAGGCTACTAGGACAGAAAGTAGCATTTGGGTAGAATAAGCCTTTACAACTTTTGTGGTCAGTCAATTCGGTACCTGTGGCGCTGTAGTGAAAATCTAGGATCCTAGAAATGCGGTCTTTAGATACAGTAAATCTTTCGGCCATCTTCGGGTAAAGTCGGGACAAAATGTTTGGATCGTAGTGTGTCACGGTCACGCCTCTGCTACACACGTCATGTAACAGCGTACAGTCATATACACTCAAGGTTATGCTGATGTTATGCAGTACATGCTAGAGGTACAATGGGCTCTTATCGACATCTGACAAGTATATGTTGGTTCGTCGCCATCTGACACGATGCATATCGCTGATTTTGTGTCTGGATCATTTGCAGGTATAGCTACGCTAGTCCAGAAAACGTCAGCATGAGTTGGTGTTTGCTAAACGGCTAGCTTACGTTACTGTATTAGCATGGTGCGATAACCATTAGAAGACGGCCAGATTAAACCCTGACGGTAATGTCTTGTAAAACAGTTTTTGCCTGTCCTCTTATGCATGGCATATGTGTAACGTTACACGGCAAATTTAAATCTGAAGAATTTCAGGAGAAGTAGAAGCAGTTACGTTAAACTAAACTGACATAACGTTACTGTAGATAGTCTGTGATCATTTCATTGAGAGAGCAAAATAATAGTTACATCTTACATTACTTAGCTCAATATCAAGTCTTAAAATGTCTTATTTTGTCCAGTCAAGGCATTCATTTTTAAATATGTAAAACAGATAAGCAACATACCATCACGTTTGACCTTCCTGTCACCTGCACATTATTAAAGGGCTGCAGTTAACGCCCTTAACCGTGAGCATCGCCGCTGTGTCTCTGCTGTGTCCTTGATGCTCTCTTTTCTCTGGAAACACACAGGGGCATGTGGAGTTGTAGTGGGCTATCCTCTGGATACTGTCAAGGTACACTAAGCTGCATGTATCTGAAACATGATATCAAGGTGTCTATGTAACAAATGGATGCCATTTTTACATCATATTCTTTATCTTTCTAGGTCCGGATCCAAACCCAGACACAGTTCACTGGGTTATGGCAGTGTGCAGCGGTGACCTTTTCAAAAGAAGGGGTAGGTGGCACTGGTGTAGACTACATGGTGGTACAACAGTTTTTTTAGTGTGCCTGCTACAATATGTTCTCAAATGATTTTGAAAAGTCATTGAGAGGCAAAAACACTCTTTGGGTGGTTTATCATTAATCTCTCGTCGTGTCATCTGTCATTTGTGCCATCAGGTGCATGGCTTCTTCAAAGGAATGTCCTTACCCCTCACCACTATCTCCATGACTTCCTCTGTGGTGTTTGGCACATACAGGAACTGCCTGCAATGTCTGAGCCAGGCGCGAGGAGCTGGTTGTGGTCCTAACACCAAACTAGAAGTCTTTCTGTCTGGCTTGGTGGCAGGTATAGCTCAGGTAACAGAAACAGTCTCACAAACCCTCTGAAAAATTGTTGAATCGTGTGCTTCAATAATGTGTTTAATTTCACCTGCAATGTACACTGTAAAGGGTAATGCAATGCATTGTTTACGTCCACGTGTATATTTGTCACCTAAAACACACACAAAAAATACCTTTTCCCTCGTACCCCCAGATGTGTATAGCCTTGCAGATAGTTTTATTTGCCCAGGTTTTGAGATATCTGCTGTTGCGTCTCTCCTCATCTGCCTCCAACAGACGTCAGTGATGTCTCCAGGTGATATAGTGAAAATACGTCTGCAGTGTCAGACAGAGTCCAAGCGAGGAGAAACCAACATGCTCAAACCCAGGTACCGTGGTCCAGTTCACTGTCTGCTGAGCATTATCAAAGACGAGGGGTTCATGGGGCTCTACAGAGGAGCGCTCCCGCTAATGCTGAGAGACGGGCCGTCATTCGCCACATACTTCCTGACTTACGCAATCATCTGTGAAATGCTGACAGACGGCAGCAAGAAAAGACCAGGTGAGTCCGCCTTTTTTTATTATATATATATATATATATATATATATATATATATATATAAATGGCATCTTTTTTTTGTGTGACATTGACTCTTCCTGTATGCTGATCTGTATCAGCACTGTAAAATTATCTTCATGCATGTTTCAATATTAGTTACAGCCCGGAGTCATTTGAAGAATAAGTAAAATTATCAAAGTCACATTCATAGTTATAAAATATCTGTTAAACGTGTGACATCATACGTGATTATTGAATTTCTCAGTCACGGCTCTTTTTGGTGTTTATCTGCCTCAGTCATCATTTTGTATTACGACTTAAATTGAAAGTGTTGCATAAGCTGTAAACTAGCTCATATCCTTGAGGTTAACATAGCCATTGCTTCCAAAGAGGAACACTACCAAGGCCAACAAGCACTTCCAAGGGCAGCTTAAACTCTTTCCCATTTATGTTGCCAAGTCCTTGAGGATTAAAAAGACAAGTTTAAAAATGTAAATGTCTGTGTTCACTTTTAACGTCAGTGTCTTCATTCATTTCCTCCAGGTTGGAGTGGTGTGATGCTGGCTGGTGGAATAGGAGGAATGGTAGGTTGGACTATAGGAACACCCATGGACTTCATCAAAGCCCGTCTGCAGATGGACGGAGCGCAGCAGACGAAGCGATACAAGGGTTTCTTTCACTGCATCTCTGAGATAGCGAGGGTGGAGGGAGCAGGGGTGTTCTTCAAGAGCTGGGGCATCAACTGTCTGCGTGCATTCCCCGTCAACATGGTGGTGTTTGTTACATACGAGGTTCTCAACGGTTTCCTCCAAGGAAGGGTTCTAGGGTTCGAATAGCATCGACTGACTCCATTCTAAATCCCTCATATTAGTTTGCCTGTTTATGTATAATGCTGGTGTTTTACATACATGATGGCAAAGACTTTAATTTGCCATTTGAAAATGTCTATTGCATTGCAATATTTTCATGGAATTATTGTCCACAGTCATCCTTTGAGCTGTCAGTTATATGTGTAACATTCAGTTAGGTAGGGTAATGTATCCTTGTATGCTCAGGGGGTAATTTGACAGTAATGGGCACTGTTGGTACCATAGATTGGACCAGCAAACTTCTGACCACTAGATGGCCTCCCTGGCCTGCTGGTCACCGTTTTTCCTTCTCTTGCAGTATGTTTATGACGAACACAGTCTGCATGACTGGTGAAGTTTTTCAACAGAAGAGCAGTGCACCAAGAAACCTCAACAGATTTTAGACTGCAACACAAAATAAGGTATAATAGATTGTATTCAAGAGCATAGAATTTACAAATGAGCCGCAGCACGCACAATTGACAGTATGATACCTGTCCTGTTCCTCGCTGCATTAATGCATATTATATTAACCATGACTCATTTCCAGATCACTAGCTAAATGGCTGGATAATCTAAATTTTATTTTATTTTATAAAAGGTTATTATAAACCTTGATGAACTGATGGATTGATGAGATTATTCTATAAATAGAATTATTAAAAGAATCAGTAGACCCAGGGTAATCAGTAAATGGTTTTATATCACTATTACACACTACAAAAGTAAATGCTGTTATTGAATTCCTCAAAGCAAATTGTCTGTAATCAGAAGATGGAGACACCTCATAAACTTATTTGTTTTACTCCATCTTTCTCTCAAACATATAGAATTGTTTTTACCCAAAATATAACACGCACATTTTAATTACTACTGTCTACTACTGCTACTGACGTGTAGACATTTTAAGGGCATAGGTTTGGCATCAGAGTGGGGGACACAGTGAAATCAGCGTTCCTTTAACAGGAGGAAAAATGTAAATGATATTTTGTGTAATTTATTTATATGATTATATGAACATGCTTATTGTGCCTTCCATAATAAAGGTATCTAAATCTTTTGAATCTCTGTTTTATTACAGAACAAATGCTACTAACCAATAGAGTCACACAGCTTAGACTAGAGTGGAAAAAAGCTAGGAAAGATAAATCATTTTAGCAAGCTGACACTAATATTTACTTGTCGAAAATTCATTATTGTATCAAGAGCACTCTCTTTTACGTCCTTAGCCTTGGTTAATATAAAATACTAGCATATTTGAAAGATTTTATTATAAATACACCTGTAAATGAAAATGAATGCAGGAGTAAGGAAGTAAGCGAAATAAGTGACTACAAGTTGCAGTTTTTGGAGGTAAGGGGCACAAAAAATATATGTTGTGAAAAGTCAGCTATTATTTTAAAGATGAGAAAATCGTTTACAGTAGCCTATAATGTTATGAAGTATTCAGATCCTTTACTTAAGTAAAAGTACAAATACTACACTGTGAAAATACACTACAAGTTAAAGAATTATTAATAATTAAATTAAAAAGTATTATCAGCAAAATTTAAGTATCAAGTACACAATGTGCAGTAAAATGTTCCCTGTCAATGTTTTTCTTATTACATGTGCTGTTTTTGGATTAATGTGACTGCTGCATTAATGTGTACGTTGCATTTTGCTGCTGTAGATGTTTAGGGTTGTGCTCATTTTAACTCCTTCATATGAAGCTCAGTGTAAATTCTTTCAGGGAGACTTCAATTTTAACTTTATCACATATCTCCTAAACTGATCAGCTGTTTTCCAGGCATTCACTTTTCAGTTAAACCAATCAGAATCGGCCATGTAGTTCACAAGCCAATCACAGCATGACATCCCTGCTTTAAATCTGTTCTCTCTTCTGCGGCTGTCAGTTGTCATTTCAGGCAAAGAGTGCGACCCCCCCCCTCCCCCCCCCCCCAACACCTCCAAGCATCTTCACCCACGGCACCCTGGGTTTTCTTCCGGCTGACCACTCCTATCGACTCCTTCGATCCGGTTGTTGTGCTCCTTCACCACCAGTGTCTAGACTCCATCGGGGGATATGTCTGGTTTCTCTACCCCTTTAAAACATATATATTTTATACGATGGAGTCTAATCTCCAAAGACTTTGTACATTTCATATTTTGCATATGTAGCTTACAAATAAATCTTTGCATATCTGCAACGAAGTCTCTCCTGATTGAAATACTGTTAGGTAGTTTAATCTACAGCAAGGCGTCATATTCTATAAGACCATTATATGTTTGTAGTGTTTCTGTCCTGTGAGAGCGACATACAGTATCTCTAAAAAGTCAACTCCTCATGGTCAGAAAATCAACCCTTTTTTCAACTATATGACGATGCATTTTCAGCTGATAAACAAGGGGTTTTAAAGACTATGTTTATCTTAAAAAGTAGAAGAATTTTCTCAACACAAAGGAACACTTCATCCTTTAGTTATAACACAAACACTTAAAATTAACACATCTTGAGTTTTTTTTTTTGCTGGACAGGAAGGGAATGAAAAACTAATCTGTAAAGAGCTGTCAATGTTTGCGTCTGAAATGGAGTGGAGTACAAGTACAAAGTTACTTTGCACTGATGGACACCCCAAAAGATTGCTCAAATCCTAGGTGAGTAGTTCATGAATATATTAATAACATTTTAATTTCTGAGTTTAAAGGAATGCACGTGTTACAGTAATGAATGGAATGCTGTTACAGTTGTGATCAGATTACAATTGAATGAGACCTGTTGCTTCTTCAAATGTGGACAAATCTCCAGTATATTAAATAAAAGCACAACTTAATCCTTCCACTGGTCCTTCAATTAACTAACTGCACAGTAAATGAATGTAGGTATAAAACTGTGCTTGAGTTTGAGTTGGAAGTGGTGTGTGGAGAAAACAAAACAAAGGGAAGGCAAGAATCACTATCTGCCTGAAAGTTACATCCTTTGCAAACGTTTCTTGAAGCCACCTTTTATATTCCCTTCCAAATTCTAAGTAAGAGGAACAAACAAGCCTATTGTTTAATGGAATAATTAGTGCATTTTGAATTAGATTATCCCGCAAGCAATATCAAGTGAAATCTAGGAAACATTTTAAGAGCTGTTTGAGTAAACCGCCAATACTTCGACCAGCCTACAGAGATTATTACTGCAATCATGCTACCTCTCTCTCAATCTATGGATTCTTGTTCTTCTCTAAATGATTTGTTTTCATCAGTTTTACATGTGTAATTGACTAGTGTTTATTAAAAACAATTAACACATTTCAGTTGAGTTCTTTATAATGAGGTTTTATTGCACTTATGGTGGGACATGAGTGCAATAAAGCCTCATTATGAAGAACTGAACTGTAATAATTTAATTGCTTTAGGAATACTCAATGGATAAAGTGGGGCGATATTGGGTGAAAACCCAGAAGATTACACGCTGTAAACAAGAACAAACAAAACAGAAAAGGAGTGTCTTTTTAGCATAATGATTGTTTGTTGTTGTGCATCTAAAACAATCAACTTTTACAGATGGCAAGTTGTACAAATATTAGTTGGTGTTAATTAGTTTCACGGGTCCTAACAGAACAATTGTGAGAAGTGTTATGTACTTCACAGCTGTTGATCTACAAGAGTTGATGGTTGAGGAAAAAGACAAGTTAAAAATGTAAATGTCTGTGTTCCCTTTTAACGTCAGTGTCTTTTCATTTTCTCCAGGTTGGAGTGGTGTGATGCTGGCCGGTGTAATAGCAGGAATGGTAGGTTGGACTATAGGAACACCCATGGACTTGATCAAAGCCGTCTGCAGATGGATGGAGCGCAGCAGATGAAGCGATACAAGGGTTTCTTTCACTGCAGAGTACAGAGTTTGCTGAATCTGAACGCCTTTTATTTCAGTTCCAAGCCAGTGCCGAGCTTCATAAACCAGGCTTTTCCACAATGGGATACTTGCTGAAATTCTAGGAATTGCAGACTGTACTGTGAAACTAGAAACCCACTGAATGTTGCCTTTGTTAGCTGCTTTCAATTAAACCCTGATCCCTATGTCTTTTCCCCCTTATGCAACAACAACAACACGCAATTATGCAAGCATCTAAAGATCTCACTGAATAAAACCGGTTGGTCGTGAAATAACTAGAGTTGAGTGACACCTTTTCACTGATATAAAATTTTAACATTTGCAAGGCTTCGACATTGTCGTATTTGCATACATACCATCCTCCTGGGGATGAAGTCAGAGCTACATAAAAGACATTTTATAGTATTTGTCAGTGATGAAAAAAGATCTGTTCCTGACCTGGATTATTACATTTGTTTGGATGATCTTCATTTTAAATAGGTTTGGCAACCAGATAGTATCACTTCTGTTACACAAAGCAGATCATGCAACTGATTATTGTTCCTGTGGTGAATATTGTGTTGGTGGCATTTTAATAAGCAAATCAGTGGGATGAGTTCTAGCATAGGACTCACATCAGAAGAGCCTTTTAGGTCTTTCAACTATATCACAGTATATTTTTCTGTGATGGCCTATGTTGCATATTCTGGGATCACATAAAAAGCCCTCATCAATAGCTCTAAATAATCAAGAGGCACATGCTGTGGAAAAAAATATAATTAATTCCAAATAATTGTTTCAAAACATAATCTTAGGAATTTCGATGGCTCTCCAAAGAAGTGCTGAAACACATGATAACTCAACCTGCAGGGTTTGTGTGGGTGATTAAATGATGGGTGTTCACATAATGTTAGAAAGCTTCATTTTGTTGTCAGAATCGGTACTTGGTAACTGCCACTTGGGCCCCCATTCACCAATTGCTGTTTGGGCTATTTTGGGAGCTCTGCACTCCCCTGTTAGTGACGTGTGCTGCTGGGTAAATTTGCAGCTCCGGCAGCCTGGGTCTGCAACCTCAGATGGCATCAATCAGATTCTAGATTCTAGGAGAGGAACAGAGTCGCAGGGACTGGACAGAATACAAAAAAATACAACTATTGCAAGATGGCACAAGGACAGGAGTGGGGTTTGAAAAAGAAGACATGGCAAAAATAGAAACTAACCAAAATAACAATAGAAATAGGTATTTTTAGGTGAATCTCAAGAGGAAAAATCTGTTTGCATCAGATGAGAGGGATGAAGGCTGCATTCATTATTATTATATTATTCTTACTGATGACTAACAAGTGTAGGGACGAGTAATAGATGATGGAGGTGGAGTGGGGGCGCTATTGTACTTCATACTAACTATCGGTGGCAAATGGAAGGAGGAAAGGACATACTGAATAAATCTTTTTTTATGCTCACTTTTGATGCAGTGAAATTGTGCCTGAAATGTGATTGGTGATGTTTTTGTATTACACTAGTTTTGTTTCTTGCATGGAAGACTGCATAATTTAAATGGAAATGTTTTCAGTATTCCATTGCAAAAACACACAAAGAAATCATCATCATTGTCCATCACTAGTATTTCCTCTTTTAACAAAAAGGTTTATTTAATTTATTTGAACTTATTTATTATTTATTTAGGTAGTCTGGTTGAGATCAGTATTAGCCATCACACATGCAGAGAAGCACTGAATACATTTCCCAGATTTATTTTAAAATAGCAATTAAAACTCATTCCTGTAGCCGTTTGTGCATACTACTGGAAACCATTTCAGAGTCAGCATGCTGTGATCTGCTGCCAGACTTATTAGCTGTGAAATAAATCTATCAAATTAAGTTATAAAATTTAGTTTGATAACCAATGCAGGGTAATTGCAAAGCATCATCTATCCTGTGGAGGAGGTCAAAGTGGTCACGTTAATGGTATAATTTCTCCAAACCAAGAGTGCAAAACATTTGCGGTCATAAATGAGATGAGGTATTTGCAGACCATGATAACCATCCATGCGGTCATGGAAAACTGGAATTAATTTGACTTAGTCACAAAAGTAAAGGCAGCGGTATTGTATTAGTCCATAGAGTAAATGGCAGGATACCCAATATGAGTCCTTGCAGAACACCTTTCTTAGCATTTCATGGGTTTGATTTGGATACAAAAAAGCAAAAACTGTTAGCTTCAAGAAAGTGATGCAGAACTTAATTCACAATGTCTAAATCCTGATGAGGACATCATTAACCTCCAGAAATGACCTCATTTGTGTTGAATAGTGATTCTAGGATTTTACCCAAACATGTAGCAAAACGGTTAAAGTGATGTTATGGTGATAGAACAAGCTACTGTATACAACATAGAAGGCTCAGTTCGAATTTGTTTCTCCAGCTGACAATCTAAGCATGTAACAAGTCAAAGGGAATATTTGATTTTGTGGTAAAAATGAGGATGAGGTAGACAAATCAAAGTCTTAAGACGATGAAATGTAAGTAATAATTGCAATAACTAATTGCAGAGGTCCAGTAAACACCCATACAGTAATAGTGATATGTGCATTCCCTCAAGCACATATATCCCCAATTTCTCAGCACTGAAGAGAAGTGAAGTAGACAAACAGTGGATTTGCTTAAATCAATACAACACCTTGTTTCTCTTTCCTTTCACATCTGTTCACAGCACCAGGTATGTCTTCATTTGAAACCGTCACTGAGCCAGGTTTCTGTGGAGACATCCTGTGCAGTTTCACTTCATAACACATACAAATTCCAATATAAGATTTGGTTTCTAATGTTTAGATCTATACTCATACTGTGAACTTTTGCATATTCATTGGACAATATTTTGCACATTCCTAGACACAACTGTACATATCTTCATTTAAAAAACAAAACAGATATTGTATTTGTTTTTATAGGATTGTTTTTTCATATTATTGTCACATTTTCTATTTCATTTAGGTTTCTTGACTGTTGCTGTACTTGATTTTATCTTTTGTTTGCTCTAGGTTTATTTTTATGCACCAAAACAAGGAAAATTCCTTGTATGTAAAAACCTACTTGGCAATAAACCGGATCCTTATTCTGATAGAAGCCTAAACTCATGGAACATCCTAAACTCAAGTGAGAAATTAATTTCATTATTAATATTATATGTGTAAGGAGGAAGAGGAGTGTTGTATATGGTCCAACCCTGTCTTATACATTTGGAGAGAAATATGCCATCTGAATTGTGTTTTGATCAACATAACGATGTTGATTAATGCTTTTAATAAACATATCTGCAAATTCACAAAATGTTCATACCGAATGTATCTGCATTCTGCTGCTGTTATCCTGTAATATAGCAACGCAAGCATGATAAACTTTTTTTTATGAATATGGTTATGTTTAGGCACTCAGAGCACATTAAGTATTAAAACATTAAAAAAAGTCAACACTGACTTAAACCACAATCTCTCCCTAACCAGTACACTTGGCTCGCTCCTCTAACAAACTTTTTTTTCAATCTTCACACAATACTGCAACTTCTTTCACTTTTCATTATGTATAAACAACTGCAACACCATGAATGCTTTCGAGGAAATACTTCCCTCAAATATGCACCCATGTGATTGTAGTCTGGCTCCTCGCTATGACTGTTTAAGTTTAATGGTAGTCGTTGGACACAGCTATGATACATTTTGTTCCAAGCACACCCTGACCACCTCCCTACAAATTGCATGCAGTACAAGAACATATCACTAGATTGGTGCGTGTGTGCGTGCGCGTACACAATTATGTCTGTGGCAAACCAAATTAGTTTAATATAAAACATACCAGGAAAGCTGTACAATGCAGAAAACAGTAGAGATGGCAATTTGGAGTGGTGCTGACTCCCCCCCAACTGTTGGAAGCAGCCTTAAAGTGCTCATATTATGCTTTTTGGCTTTTCCCCCCCCTTTCCTTTATTGTGTTGCATCTTTTTTGTGCATGTAATGTGTTTACAAAGTGAAAAAGCCCAAAGTCTACCCCAAAGGGACTTACCATCTTTCAGAGAAAACACTGTTCACAAACTGCTCCAAACAGCTCTATTGTAGTCCAGCCTTTACTTCCGTGACGAACATGCGTCACTTTGTAACACACGTTATAATGCTTGCCTAGGCTAGCTGCTAGCATGGCACATGCATGGCTCTTCTGACTAGCGTGCAGGTCTGACCTAGGCACTGTGCATGTGCGACTCCCAACAAAGATGGAACAGAGATGAGATGCCTCACTCTGTAGCTAAAACGAAGAGCTCAACACACAGGGTGAAAAGAGGAACCGCAGCAATGTGCAGTACAACAAAAATATGGTGTTTTCTGAAAATTAAACGATGTAAACCTATTCTGATATAACCTCTAAATACAATTATGAACCTGAAAATGAGCATAATATGACCACTTTAATGGATAAGGCAGTATGTTGCATGTTAGTTTGCCCTGAGCAATAAAATACAACATATGTTCTTTGTAGCATCCAAGTTTTTTCCACTTTATGACTTAAAGCTCATGAACACTCCGAAGTCAGAAGAATGACATCCCAACTTGGAAAAATGGGACCATCTGAGGAGCATGTGAATGAGCATGACTTTTATGTCTCTGTAACAGAGGACAGCTGAAGGGCCAGCAATAATGCAGCACTTAAGAATGAAAAATGGTGATGACATATTTTCGTGATTGTTTCAGCCTGTCATTTGATCTGGTATAGAAGATAACAGATGGTGCACAGGCTGGAGGCAGACAGGGAAGTGGGCTATTAGCTGATAAGAAGCAGCTATTCAGAAGGAGAATTCTCCCAAACAGTATATAATAAAGGTAGCCATTAATTAGGTTTACACACAAAAATGTGGAAAAATAGGATCTGTATTAGAAGCAAAAGATCAATAAACTCGCCAAGAGTATGTGACAAAAGGACAGGTCACACATGGATCAAGGATCAAATTCTATCATTGCTGTGAGTTAGGCTATAATAATACAGTATGTTAATTAGATCAGCGGATGCCTAGAAGAAAGTGAAGAGAGAATGTTTCGTATCAAAGCCACTTCATTTGGCCTGAGACCCACATTTCCCAGATTGAGAACACGATCACTTTACACAAATCTTGCATTGGCTTCTGAACCAGGAAGCCAGACCACCCATAACAGCATGCACAGAGTAAGGGGAATCCACTACCTCTCACCTCAAATACCGATAAGTAATACTGATTTAGAAGTGTTTTAACAGTGGTCTTTGTTCAATGGAGAAATAACAGGCCAGGCCACCGGAAGTGCTTGAGAAAGTGAACTGAAATAGCAAGCAGGGGTCTGCAGAGTCCACAAAGAAACAGAAAATGAATAAGAAAGAAGAACCCTTTTTGCGAGACAAGACTATGACCAGGCATGGAGAGAACAGAAAAGGCACAAACAGAAGAAACACAGGAACAAGCTAAGGACAAGCGTAACTGGGAGAGAGCGGGAAGGAAAAAGGAGAAAAACAGAACGAAGAGATATAAGAACAGGAGAGAGGTGAATGGAGGGAGCTGTATCGCAGCACTGGGAGCAAGCCTTTTAGCAGCCTTGATGTGGCCATCTCCTCGCCTACTCACTCTGATAGCCTGGTGCAATGGTGGAGGGTTCAGACCAGGTCAGTTGCACACAAACATGCAGGAGATTCTTGACTCCATCGACACTGGACTTGAGCCAGATATAAGCTGTAGATAAATTCCACATTTCCCCTGTTAATTAGTTTGGACATTCTGTACAGCACAACAATTTAAAATGTGCTGAGACTTTATAAGTTGAGGAAATAATTACATCTTCTCTGCAGTGAAAACTCGGCAACATCAGTCTGTAGATTGAAGTAAATAAAAATGTATCCATTGAGCGCTTATCACAGATAAAAATCTAAAAGTGCTTTACATGAAACATACAAGATGATACATTTCATAAAAAGGAAATACACTACACAATTAAAATAAAGTAATACATAAAAAAAAAAAAAGTGTAGACAGGTCAACCAAAAGCCTGTTTAGGATTTACATCGTAAACCCACCGTGGTAAAGTTGCGGAATAACAGAAACTTGATGCATAATTTGTTTGGCAACACAAACATGACAATAAAGAGGTTTCTTTTTTTCTATTTCCAGCTTAATAATATAACAAAGATCATTATCTGGAAGCTTCATTGGATTTTACCATGTGTGTGCAGCTCAGAGAGGAAACAACTGAAGGGGCACTACAGTATCAAAGGTAACTTTGTCAGAGGGATGTTACGCATTGACCTTTTAGAGGAAAACAGAAAATGCGTGTGATGTCGACACAGGAGACCGACGTTTGTTTCCAGAATGATTCCTAAAAACTGTTAGGTACACATTGCACAACTTGCAGTGAAATAAAGACATGATCTGGTGGGAGCCCTGGATGTGTGTGAGGATAGAGGGATGGTTCCAACAAAGCTCAGGAGGACATTGGGTTTCTTGACAAAAACAGTCAATGTTGGTTTCTCTCATCTATGACCCTGATCTTTCCCTAACCTTAACCACCGCTGTCATTTTAGCAGTGACAATCGTTCAAAGTCTTAACCAACCGATTTTTTTAAATAATGTACCACTATCTATGCCTAAGTAGTCTTTGTGTCTAAACCCACTAAAACCATAGCAGTGATGTGAATTTTTTTTAAATGATCATTTGCTCAATTGTTGGTCAACTTCTGACCAACAATTGGGCCATAAGACCAGAAAATTGTGTGGGTGGATTTGGAAGGTAAAGTATGGTGAATATCATGGTTTGGAGGACTTGTCAGTCTCTTCTGCCTCTACCCTTTGCAACAAATGTATTATGTTGGAATTAGGGCTGGGCAATATATTGATATTATATCAATGATGTGATATGAGACTAAATATCGTCTTAGATGTTAGATATCGTTATATGGTAAGTGTTGCCTTTTCCTGGTTTTAAACGGAATCTGCATTGTTCCTCTTCAACCCGAGGTTCGACTATCGGCCGAGTAGACTTTACCGGGGGGGCTGAGAAGTGTGATACCCCTGTAATTGGCACACACCCTCTGGTCCCCCTTTTTAAACAGGGGAACCACCACCCCGGTCTGCCACGCCTTAGGCACCGTCCCAGACTTCCACGCAATGTTGAAGAGGCGTGTCAACCAAGACAACCCCTCCACACCCAGAGCTTTCAGCATTTCTGGACGGATCTCATCAATCCCTGGGGCTTTGACTACCTCAGCGACTTCCACCAGGGGAATTGACGACAATCCCCCATCATCCTCCAGCTCTGCCTCTACCATAGAGGGCGTATTAGTTGGATTTAGGAGTTCCTCAAAGTGCTCCTTCCACCGTCCTATTACCTCCTCAGTTGAGGTCAACAGCATCCCATCCTTACTGTACACAGCTTGGATGGTTCCCCGCTTCCCCCTCCTGAGGTGGCGAACGGTTTTCCAGAAGCACCTTGGTGCCGACCGAAAGTCCTTCTCCATGTCTTCTCCGAACTTCTCCCATACCCGCTGCTTTGCCTCTTTCACGGCAGAGGCTGCAGTCTTTCGGGCCCTTCGGTACCTTGCAACTGCCTCCGGAGTCCTCCGGGATAACATATCCCGGAAAGACTCCTTCAGTCAGACGGCTTCCCTGACCACCGGTGTCCACCACGGTGTTCTTGGGTTACCGCCCCTTGAGGCACCTAAGATCCTAAAACCACAGCTCCCCGCCACAGCTTCAGCAATGGAAACTTTGAACATCGTCCACTCGGATTCAATGCCCCCAGCCTCCACAGGGATGCAAGAAAAGCTCCGCCGGAGGTATGAGTTGAAAGTCTGTCGGACCGGGGCCTCCTCCAGACGTTCCCAATTTACCCGCACTACCCGTTTGGGCTTACCAGGTCTGTCCAGAGTCTTCCCCCACCCCCTGACCACCAGATGGTGATCTGTTGACAGCTCCGCCCCTCTCTTCACCCGAGTGTCCAAAACATACAGCCTCAGATCAGATGAAACGATTATAAAATCGATCATTGACCTTTGGCCTAGGGTGCTCTGGTACCAGGTACACTTATGAGCATCCCAATGTTCGAACATGGTGTTTGTTATAGACAATCCATGACTAGCAAAGAAGTCCAACAACAGACAACCACGCTGGTTTAGATCAGGGAGGCCGTTCCTCCCAATCACACCTCTCCATGTATCTCCATCATTAGCCACGTGCGCGTTGAAGTCCCCCAACAGAACTACGGAGTCCCCCCCTGGAGCCCCATACGGGACTCCATTCAAGGTCTCCAAGAAGGCCGAATACTCCGAACTCTTGTTTGGTCAGAGTTTTCCCCCCCACAACCTGCAGGCGTAGGGAGGCGACCCTCTCGTCCACCGGGGTAAACTCCAACGTCCCCACACCCACCCAGCGCATCACACCCTGGGCAACTCCGGAAAAGAAAAGAGTCCAACCCCTATCCAGGAGTATGTTTCCAGAACTGAGACTATGCATAGAGGTAAGCCCCACCAGATCCAACTGGTAGCGCTGCACCTCCCGCACAAGTTCTGGCTCCTTCCCCCACAGAGAGGTGACATTCCACGTCCCCAGAGCCAGCCTCTGCCGCCCCGGTCTGGTCCGTCGAGGCCCCTGACCTTCACTGCCACCCATGTGGCAGCGCACCCGACCCCAGCGGTTCTTCCCACAGGTGGTGGGCCGGCCACCAGGCGCTCGCTGACGGGCCCTCCATCTGGGCCTGGCTCCAGACGGGGGCCTCCGGGCAGGGTCACTCTCTCTCTTCCTCATAGGGTTTTTGAACCATTCTTTGTCTGGCCTCTCACCTGAGACCACTTGGGACCGCCATGGGAGACCCTACCAGGAGATAAAGCTCAGAAAACACAGCCCTCACGTTCATAGGGACACACAAGCCTCTCCACCACGATAAGGTGATGGTTCCCGGAGAGGTACATCACATTATTGATAATTATTTATCTAAAATCCAATATTTTGTTAAAGCACCAATTGCCAACTCTACAACTATATTGTTGCAATATTGACATCGAGGTATTTGGTCAATAATATCGTGGTATCAGATTAGTTTTCCATTTCGCCCAGCCCTAGTTGGAATATTACATTCCTACACATAAAAAAAACAAACAGATTTCTTGAATTATTAGAAAATAAAAATGTCTTCACTCAGGGTGAGATGCTTCTTTTCCAAATAGTGAGATACTTCTTTTCCACTGATTCTACTAGCAACATTTCACCAAAATGATGTCACTATTCCATACTTAATCTTGGTATCTTTATGACTTATACGTTTTACAGGTTTGGTCTGTTTTATCACAGTAGAACACTGAATAACCTGTCATAATATAATATCTTCATGGTAAAGGACAACCTGTCAAATGGTTATAATTATGTGTTGCACAAACACTCTCATAAAGGCTTGGTTTATGTTTGCCCTGGTTTGAACCCAAAGGACTGTAGGTGAGGCCGTATAAAGTGCACAGAAAATGTACACAGCCAATGTACTTTGTTGATATGGTGACAAGAGCTCAGACAAGTGCCCTGGGCAATAATTATAAATATGAAAGTTAAGTATGAACTAACAAAAAGCTACAGATTATGCAAACAATCCCTTATTAGGACTGAGGCCAATAACCTCTTGTGCTGGGATACTGTGAATGTTCAAACTGACAAAATCGTAACAAGTATGCCGTTAAGCCTCGAGTTGGACAAACAGATTGTGGGAGTTATTTGAGAGTACAGTCATCTGAGGACAAGGAAAGAAAATATGAATGTCTGGCACATTTATAGGATCAACGGTCAACAGAAAGAGCCAGATATACTGTGTGTGTATATATATATATATATATATATCTGACTTCACTGACCAGTGTATACTTCCTTATTGGTAGAGTAAATAAATACAGGTTTGTTTATTTTCTCGAATGATGGTTTAATAAAA